>NC_089803.1:0-300000 GCF_029633855.1 Hoplias malabaricus | reverse complement strand
TAATGTCCTCTGGTGATCCCACAATGTGCTGCAAACCATAAGGTTCTTTTAAACAGAGGACTTGTAGCTGGTTTCTCAAGGCTTCAAACTCCCGTAGTATACCGTCATAGTGTTTACAGCCCATGACTACACAGTTACACTGAACACAGTACTCATGGTCCACAACAACAGGC
Source organism: Hoplias malabaricus (assembly GCF_029633855.1). Classification (NCBI taxonomy): domain Eukaryota; kingdom Metazoa; phylum Chordata; class Actinopteri; order Characiformes; family Erythrinidae; genus Hoplias; species Hoplias malabaricus. The sequence continues at coordinate 299,827 of NC_089803.1, read as the reverse complement.
ACCACCTCCTCATCCGTTTGTTTGATGATCTTCTCAGGCTCCTCTGGGTTGGACGGGACAGGCTGTGTGTGGTGCTGCCTAACCCCGGACAGAGTCTGGTTTAGTGTAGATGCTGTACTGAAATAAAGAGTGAACTGCCCCAAATTTCAACATCCTCTTTCTTTGTGATTTACTGATAATTTAATGGTGTTGAAATTGTCTGCTGCATATCTTTGTGTGACTTGTTAAAGTTAAACAATCTCATCATCTTTAGTTTAACCATTTGGGATGAACTTATATTGTAATTAAGTTATGTTGTCTCTTAATGGAGTGAATGAGGTGGGAAAAAATAGGATCTTTACTTAATTCTGAAACCACAACTTAAAAAGTACTAATAAATAAAAATAAATAATTCCACACTCTCAGTGGCATCTTGAATTATTTACACTTTAGAAATATCTCAAAGTTCAGTAACACATCTCCAAACCCCAAACATTAAACAATTCAGCTTTATATGGCGTGAGATCACTGTCTTTTATGCGAGAGCGCAAAAACGGCACTAAATCAAGCAAGTCAGACTCAACGAGCGCACAGAATCAAGAAAACCAAGCGAAAACAGCGACAGTGAGAGCAGAAAAACAAGCACTGTGCTCATTTCCTGTAGCTCCACACTCGTTTCACTGTTTTCAGTGTGCACTCCAGTTTTTTCCTCGCTTCTGAGATCTGTGCTCGCTTCTCAGATTTAACAAGAAATACATCACAGATTCAAGACCTGGTAACCCACTCCTATGGCACCCTTGAATCTGAAGCTTGAAGGCATGCACACAAAATTCTCTCGTGTTAAACACTCATAAAGCAAGCCCACACAAGCCTTGCCTATGGAAAACCATTTTCAGATTCAAGGGTGCCATCACTGGAAGTGAGCAGACTTAAGAAGTGAGCATAAATTTCAGAAGCAAGGAGAAAACTGGAGTGCACACTGAAAACAGTGAAACGAGTGTGGAGCTACAGGAAGTGAGCACAGTGCTTGTTTTTCTGCTCTCACTGTCGCTGTTTTCGCTTGGTTTTTTTTTTTTAATTATGTTGCACTTGTTGAGTCTGACTTGCTCGATTTAGTGTCGTTTTTGCGTTCTCGCATAAAAGAGTGATCTTACTCCATAGCTTTACATTAATGTTTGAGTATAGTCCCTCACTCAGTGCTACATCTTCTTTTCATCAGTGATGTGTCCGTAGATGCCTCTGTTTAGGAAAATTCTGCACTGATAAGTTTTTTTCTCGTTTGTGAATGTGCTGGTGTTTTTGTAGATTACACTGTTGAGTAAAACTCTTCCCACATTCTGAACAGTGATACGGTTTCTCTCCAGTGTGAATGCGCTGGTGGTAACGAACAGAACTCTGATCAGTAAAACTCTTTCCACAGTCTGAACACTGATACGGTTTCTCTCCTGTGTGAATGCGCTGGTGTTTTTGAAAACTACTCTGCTGAGTAAAACTTTTCCCACACTCTAAACAGTAATATGGTTTCTCTCCTGTGTGAATGCGGTGGTGGTAACGGAAAGAACTCTTATCAGTAAAACTCTTCCCACACTCAGAACAGTGATACGGTTTCTCTCCTGTGTGAATACGTTGGTGTAGTTGGAGATAACCTATTTGAGAAAAACTCTTCCCACACTCCGAACAGTGAAATGGTTTCTCTCCTGTGTGAATGCGCTGGTGTTTTTGGAGACTACCCAGTTGAGTAAAACTCTTCCCACACTCTGAACAGTGATACGGTTTCTCTCCTGTGTGAATGCGCTGGTGTGTTTTAAGACTAGCCTTGTAAGTAAAACTCCTTCCACACTCTGAACAGTGATATGGTTTCTCTCCTGTGTGAAGGTGCTGATGTCTTTGGAGATGACCCAGTTCATTAAAATTCTTCCCACACTCTGAACAGTGATAAGGTTTCTCTCCTGTGTGAATGAATTGGTGTGTTTTCAGACTAGCCTGGTAAGTAAAACTCTTCCCACACTCTGAACAGTGATAGGGTTTCTCTCCTGTGTGAATCCGCTGGTGTATTTGGAGACTTCCCTTCTGAGTAAAACTCTTCCCACACTCTGAACAGTGATACGGTTTCTCTCCTGTGTGAATACGCAGGTGTTTCTGAAGATTACCCTCTTGAGTAAAACACTTCCCACATTCTGCGCAGTCATGAGTTTCCCATTTGTGTTCGCTTGTCTGAGATTTCCTGTTGGATGTGTGAGTGTGGGGAGTATCCAAGGATGTTTTCTGAGAACTGGAGCTTCTGTCCTCCATATCCTCACATTTAATCCCTCCTGATCTCAACATTGTGTTATATTCCTCTTGAAAATATTTCTTGATGAACTTGTGGAAAAAACGTGGAACTGTCTTGGGAAACAGGAGCTAGAGAAAATATCCAAAGAGGTTTTTTTTTCCTGGAAGACAAAAAAGAAACAGAATGATAAAATTATTAAATTCACTCTCCCCTGGTTCTTAAATGGTCAGATTGAGACAGCTGTGTCCTAATGGTTAGTGAAGCGGGTTTGGGTCTAGAAAGTTGCTGGTTCTAGTCCCGTGACCAGCAGGAAGCAAAGGAACACCGTTCCCTCTCTCAACATCCACAGCTGAAATTCCCTTGAGCAAGGCACCTGACCTTCAAATGCACAGGGTGCTGGGTATGACTGACCACAACTCAGGTAGTGGTTTCACTGCTCCAGTGCACTATTGTATGTGTGTGTGTGTTAAATGTAGATGCATTACACTGTACATTCATTGTACAATGTACAAATAAAGTAATGTTATTAAATTACTCAGATCTTTATTAAGTATCAGTAAAAATCAATGTACTTACGTTCGCAGTCATGGGCATTTTTGTTAAAATTTCATACAAATATCGCAAAGCAATTGATTAAGTTTTACATAAAAGGAACACATTACAAATAGACAGAAAGGTAAACCATCACTTTACATAAATTATGTACATGTTATACAGTTTTCTTTGATGTGAAAAAGGGTACATTGATGTAACTGAAGGGCTATGCCCTTAACTTGAATCATTCTTTAAAGTGGTTAAATATGTGTTTTTCAAAAAGGACTAATATATACATTCATATACAGTGAATGAATGTCTGCATGTGTGAGCCCAGATATGGATTGGCGCTCTGTCCTGGGTTAAACTCTAGTGCCCGATGCAGTCCTCCAGGTGGACGATCATTCCTGGTCGAGAGTACACTGTGCACGTTTGGCTGCCGCTTCTCACCAGTGTGTGTGTGTGTGTGTGGATTGAGTGTTCTGAGCAGTGTGGATTGTAAAGCGTCCTTGGGTGTCTAGAAAGGCGATATAAGTGTAAAGATACATACATTCCCAATAAGTACATTTTTGCTTGTTAGAACCTAATAATACCTTCGCAGATCATGTTACCACTGTAGCTCGATCATGCTGCTTCTCCCTTTTCAACATAAGGAAGATTAGGCCATACCTAACTCAGCTACTTGTTCAGATGTTAGTAATCTCCCGTCTTGACTATTGCATCAAATTTAAATCACTAATGATGGCCTTCAGAGTATTCACTGGCTCTGCTCCCATCTACCTCAATAGACTCTTAAAACCATGTTACCGTCTGCCCTCTCCGTTCCTCAAAGGAGCGCCAACTAACACGGCCAACCCCCCGTACAGGTCAGTCGAGGCTATTCTCACCTCTGGTACCACGCTGGTGGAACGAGCTTCCAAACATTATCAGAGCAACAGAAACCCTCTCCACATTCAAGAAATCCTTGAAGACCCAGCTCTTCCGAGAGCATCTCTTGGACTGAATGTCTTTCTTTAATGCACGTATTACTTCCTGGCATATTGCACTCAATGTAAGGTCATTTGTATAAATTGTGCTGTAGTTTGAATTTAGATCCTCTTTTGTAAGTCGCTTTGGATAAAAGCATCTGCCAAATGCATAAATGTAATGTCCAAAATGGCTTTTCACAGCTCAAACATAAACTATGCAAAGTATATTTGAAGTAGTTCATAAAACAAACAAAAGAAAATTATTTCTTCGAAAAAAATTGATTCCCAAAAAAAATAAAAATAAATAAATAAATAAATAAATTTAAATACCATGTTATCCTCTATTTAGACTTGACAAAAATCAGCTTCTGTGGATCACTGTTGATGTCTTGGGTCAATTATAGTAAAAAAACAAAAACAAAACTGAGCATCTAGTTTTTGGCATTTAGGAGTTAATTGGAAGCTTATGTAAAGTATCTTAGGGTCAAAAACAACATTTTTCTACTTTAAAGTGATCTTTTACACAAAACCCCAAGTATTTAAATTTATTTCAAGTATTTAGAAAGTAATAATCATTCAAATTTGGCAATTAGCTATTTTTGGGAAATTGAGCCAAAAAGGTTCATATCTATACAAATGATGATATATAACTATTATAAATATTTCTCAGGTGTTTTCAGCCTGTTATCAAACTACAAAATGAAAGAAAGTTTATGAAAGAAACTTTACAAATACATAATTACCGTTTATATTTCTATTATGTTAATTAATTCATCCATCCATCATTTGTAAGTGCTTATCCAGTTCAGGGTCACGGTGGGTCTAGAGCCTACCTGGAATCACTGGGTGCAAGGTGGGAATATTTTAATTAAGCAGCACTTTAATTATCAACTGTGTATTAATTGGGTGTTATAGCTTTGACTCTGGTCAGCGTTAACCTCCTTTGACACTAGTCAAATTATTCAGAATTACCTTATTTTGTGCTACAATAGTTTTAATAAACTTTGTGATGTGAGTATTAATGTGTCACTTTCTCTTTCAGTAAGTAATGTTGAGAACTACTGTTAGACCTCCCTTAATCTCTATGAACTCCAGGTGGTGTTGTCATTACAGCAGGTAGTCTTGCTGTTACTCACTGTAACCCATCTGTTGCTGCACAATTCATCACTCTACCTCGTCCACAGTCGAAAGAAACCACCATGGGTTCTCCATTCTCATCAGAGCAGTGACACTTACAAGACAGTGTTGGAGGTGGTGTTGACAGTGTTGTTCATGATGCGGTTGATATCAGTGTTGATGATGATATTTATGTCTGTGTTGACAGTAGTGTGATCATGTTGGTGTTCAAGGTGTTTCGTAGTAGTGTTCAGAATGGTTTTCACGGTCATGTTGAAGGTGGATTTGTGGTGATGCTCACAGTAGTTTTTATGGTAATGTTAGAAATGTATCAGTCACAGTGGTGTTAATGAGATTTATAAATACATCAATGTCACTACTGGGTTGAGTGTGTTCCTCCAGTAAACAACATCTGGACAGTTGCAGCTGTGTGATAGGAAACTGATTCTGGCGATCACAGACTATCACACATCAACAGATGACCTATAGTCTCTAACTGTACACCAGAAAAGGAGTTAAAAAGAGGTTTTAGTCTGATAATTTCAGTGCATTAATCTAGCCTCTCTGTCAGGGTTCTGCCAGATGCGTTCTGTATGGCTCTCTTCACACCCGTGTATATGCACTTCTGTGTATTGTAGTATTGGCATTTGTAAATCATCATTATCCCCATTAAAATCAAGATTCTTAAATACTTAAGTGTAACTTTATCATACAAATAATGATTATTTTGGATACGTTTTAGATTTTGTGTGGTAAGTCTAAAAAAGGCATTTTGTGAATTAGTGCTACATATTCACTTGACTGAGCGAGTTTCATTGAAATAAACAAGTGAGTAACCAGTTTTTAGTTTGTTTGTTTGTTTTTAGGTGTTTTTTGCTGAAGCCACGTCATGCCTGAATACATGGACAGATGTCAAGACCACCCAACAAATTATCTAGGTTTTTAGTTTACAATTTAAAAAAAAGAGGACACATTGCAGGTTAGCAGCATGGGGGCTGAAGTGTAAAATCTGCAATGCGACTATGCTGCTGAACTTAATTACTTGAACCATACACACGCAGGCTTCTCTTTAACAAGACAACTAACATACGGACAGATTTCTTTCCATTCAACATTAAAAAAGAATAATAAATTAACTAAGTAATAATAAATTAATTTTAATAATAAATTTAACAGTTTGTCATTTCTCCACAATTAATAATCATGGAAATCCTATTATTTTATGTTCTTACCAAACTACAAACTGAAGCTCTGTATTAAATTAAAGGGATTGATTTACACCAGAAAACACATGGTCATGACAGAATCTAGTTTACCTTTTAACTGTGATATTTTATAACTTCACTAAAAACGAGCACATGTTTTATCAACCCTAAAAGTTATATATACACACACACGATAAATAATCAGAGCATTCCTCCAGACATTATATTTCATATAAAGGCCTGGCTAATAAAACATACTGCACGTAATATAATTAACACCCTCGTCCCTGCCCTGGTTGTAATAATCCGGTGACTTTGCCTGCTTTCGTGTAAACTAAAACAAAGCTGTGCAGACGTACTTAGTGGTGAGCACGTTCGCCTCCCAGCGCTGGGATCTTGGGTTCAAGTCCCATCTGGGTGGAGTTTCCATGTTCTCCCTGTGTCTGCGTGGGTTTCCTCCGGGGGCTGCGGTTTCCTCCCACAGTCCAAACACATGGAGGGTAGGTGAATTGGCTTCTGTAATAACTGTCCTGGTGTGTGAGTGAATGAGTGTGAGCCCAGATATGGATTGGCGCTGTGTCCTGGGTTAAACCCTAGTGCCCGATGCAGTCCTCCAGGTGGACGGTTGTTCCTGGTCGAGAGTACGCTGTGCGCATTTGGCTGCCGCTTCTCACCAGTGTGTGTGTGTGTGTGTGTGTGTGGATTGAGTGTTCTGAGCAGTGTGGATTGTAAAGCGTCCTTGGGTGTCTAGGAAGGCACTATATAAGTGTAAGATACATCTGTGTCGTCCTAGGGACAGACAAGACGCCTTCAGTTTTATAAAATACAGAGCAGAAAGTGAAAGGTGAAACACTCCCAAACACGAAGAGATTATTTCATTTCAGTTTGAGGCTCCAGTAAAAGACTGATGTTGAGATGAGCTCGGCTGAAAATGGTCTTTAAGCCGTAGTGATGTAAACACGGTATAAACGGGGTGTAAATATCTTAAACACATTTACCTTCAGTAAAAACACGGTATAAACGGGGTGTAAATATCTTAAACACATTTATATTCAGTAAAACACGGCATAAACTGAGTGTAAACATTTTAAACACATATTTACCTTCAGTAAAAACAGGTCTTGATTTCTCTCCGACACACAGCTCTCCTCCGCCTTCTCCCTCACACACACGCTCCGCTCCACAACACCCGCCCCCTCTCACACACGATTGGCTGGAAAATCATAACAGCTGCTCTCCTATTGGATAGTGCCCACAGAGACAGCGTCCTCAGTCCAGAGGATCATTTCAATAGGTTGTTTTCAGTCACGTGGTTCAGACAACGCGGGAACTCCATGCACAAGGGAGAAGTTTGCCCTGAACGAGGACTTCCAGGCTGCATCTCGCCCATTAAGTTTCAACCAATGAGATAAGAACTTCACGTAAAATGCACCGCCTTCGGCATCAGCCAATGAGATTCGTTTTATCATGAAACGGCGCTGGAATTCAAAAATTTTATTGCGTTTTAACTGCTGCCTCGTTTCCACTGGTTTGAAGCTTTTTTTTCGGTGAGTGTGCAGCTACAGTACTTACACACACTTAAGTCTATCTGCAATATAAGATGTTATTTTTCGCGATGTAACTAGATTGAAGCTATCCGAAACATGCAGTAAGCTTGCTAGAATCTAATGGCAAGTTAGCTAGGAAGCTAAACAGCCAGCAAATACAGTCACAAGATGCACACAGGAAAAACTGTAATATTCTTAAAGTATTAATGCAGTGTTCTTTTAATACCGAGAGGGGAAAACTTGATTTTTTAAAACGGGTCACGGTATTGCATTTTATTTTGCCTTGATATATCAACCTACACATGTCTAAAATTGAATATGTGCTAGCCTCAAAAAGTAAGACAAAGTAAATAAACTAAGGATGATCTTATATTGAGGAAAATTTGTAAAATGTGTTGATTTACTGATAGGAATGACTTGCCAGTGATTGTTTCACTAAACCTCCCAGGCTGATTAGAAAACCAGTGATTGTTTTATTATTCCTCCCAGACTGATAGAAAAACTCAGCTTCTTCCAGGCTGATTAGAAAGCCAGTGAATATTCCACTATAACTCCCAGGCTGATAGGAACATTCAGCTGCTCCCAGGCTGATTAGAAAGCCAGTGAATATTCCACTATAACTCCCAGGCTGATAGGAACATTCAGCTGCTCCCAGGCTGATTAGAAAGCCAGTGATTGTTTCACTAAACCTCCCAGGCTGATTGGAAAAGCAGTGATAGTGATAGTGACAATGCAGTGTGAATGTTACTGGCATGAAAGGGGAAATATGTGCAAGCATATTGCATTGGCTAAGCATATTAGTGAAGAAAGAGGTATAGATATCTGAACAACACAGTTATGAGAGGGATGGACCATATTTAATTGTACATCACAGCCACTGTTTCGGAGTTGTAAACTTGCAAACAAACCAGTGTACATGTCTTGCTAATAGCCTAAAAGAAATGTGTGTGTGTGTGTGCCTTAGCGTTTCAGAAATGGTCATGCAGGATTGTTCACCAGAGGAGAGATGTCAGTCATCTGAAAGTTTATTAGACCATGCAGCAGAAAATATATCATCATGCAAAACTGTGAAAGAAATGATAGAAGAGCTGTACAATTGGTGTGACAGTAGTGAATTCTGTGAAACACCTGATTTACTATCTGCAGTAAAGACAAAGAAAGATCCAAAGGCTTCATAAGTACCGGCAAAGAGTCAATGAAGCAAAGAAAACTCTACAGTCTATGCACTCGTACTCACTGAAGAAAAGCATGAATCGTGCAATTTACACACACAGGCCTGATTCAAAGTTTAAGATTACTACTTTTCAAAGAAGAGTCAGTGGTAAGCACCGAATTCAGCTCAAGGAAACCAAATGTACAGCCTCAACCCTTTGGAGTCATTTGGAGACATTTTCTCAATTTTCTGAAATTCATCTTTAAAGTACTTAGTATTATAATATATTGCCCACATGTTGTATATCAAAATGTTCAAAACCATCTCAGCGCTCTCGTTAAGAGAGGCCCATCTGACAGAATCAGAAATACTTTATTGATCCCAGGGGGGAAATTGAGCACTTTATGAAGAGATGATCTGTTTATAACCTTGAAAAACTTAAATCCAATTTTAGAAAATCTTTATATTTCTTATGAAAACATCCCTTTACTCATGTGGATGAATTGTTTTGCTGATTGAAATAGTTTTTTCAGAGTCTTAAAACCAAGCAAATCTACCAGTTAGACATGGCGCGAGGTAGAGGAGGTGTGTCTAAAGCTTATACATAGGCTCGTAACTCGGGATGTACAGTATCGCGTACGGTCGCGAAAACATGCGATCGAAAGAGCGGTTTCTGCACATTCAGAGTGTTGGAACTGTATTTCTGCGCTGTGCTATCGCTAAGATATTAATAGAAACATCACGAATGGTCATTGATGCACTGGCGCGTTCTTCAACCCCAGAGGGTTAACTACTCCATTTTCCATAAGAATACACTTAATAGCAGAAAAACATAAATGTGAATTATCTATGGAAAATACAGCAATAAAAATAATTCCACTTATTGCAGTTATATGAACTTTATTAATATTGTTGCAAACATAACAGTTCTTCATATTATTTACAAAACAAAATGATAGATTTTCAGTACTGGAAAAATGAATCAAGTACAATCAAATTAACCTCAGCATAAATAAGACATTTGGTATTTATGACACTCTGGAATTTTTATTTTGGTATTTAAAAATATTTTCAAAAGCATGAAATGGGCAACATTTTGCAGTATGAATAAAGAACTTTGTAGAATATTTCAAATATTCACAGTGTGCATGCTGTTGAGCTCTCACGCAATTCCACATTAGTTGTTTCTGTTCAGCTTCCTCATTCAGCACGTAATGCCTGGTTCTTTGATTTCATGGTAGGAAAATCAAAACACATTGTATACATGTATGCACACATATGTATACACATTGTGCAAGCAGCAACAAATAAAAAACATTAAGATTAAAAACCCCATGTCATGTTACTCACCTTTACTGTGATGCTACACCTTTGCTTTTTTCACATATTTGAAACAAAAATCATTATTAAGCATTAAATAATTAAAGCATTTGCAAAAACCTTCAAAAAACCTACCTTGAAGTGCTGCAATTTGTGCATCAGCGCATGCAGTGAACAGATTTTCAAAGGCATCCAAGAGTGAGAACCCAAGCCCATGTGTGGCTAAGTTGAACAGGTTGGCTTCTGCTTTTATTCCTTTACTGGCTGTTTTGATCAGTTCCCTTGAATAAATAAATTGAGGATTAAAATATGAATTTAAAAATGACACCTATTACATAAATTTTACTATGAATAGCCTACATCATCCCAACATAAAAGTCTTTAACATACACTGATCAGCCATATCATTAACACCCGTTTCTACAGTCACTGTCCATTAAATGTGTAAAAATAACATATCCTGTATGACCCTCACATGTCCTCAATTCAGTTTATTTAAAAACAACTGTTGGAGCACACCTTTTAATATTTTGCATGAATTCATATACACTGAATTATCACTGGATCAGGAACACCTACCATGTATTTACACTCATTGTCCATTTTATCAGCTCCACAGACCATACAGAAGCCCTTTGTAATTCTAAAATTAGACTGTAGTTCACTTGATTCTCTGCAGACCCTCTTATCCCCATTTCACCCTGTTACTTAATGGTCAGGACCACCACTATCCAATCATACCAGCGCAACACACATCAGTGTCACTCCAGTGCTGAGAATGATCCACCACCCAAATCAAACATGCTCCGTGTCAGTCCTAACCATTAAGTAACAAGGTGAAATGGGGATAAGAAGGTCTGAAGAGAATCAAGTGAACTACAGTCTATTTTTAAATACATTAAATTTAGGATATGAGGGTGACACCAAATATGCTATTTTTACACATTTAATGCATTGTAAATTCTTCTGTAACACTTTGTCCATTTTCTGTCCACTATATCACATCAGTGTCTACAGCATAGATTAGTTTTCTGCAGAATTAAAGTTGTGCATCAACAAATTCTCAACTAAATCTAGCAACAGCTTTTCTTTTGATGATCTCATAAGACAGATTCAGCTGATAACGAAGTCAATTTAAGAAAATGTCTGTGATATATCTTTTGACAGAGTGTCAATTAACTGACAGAAATTTAATATTCGAATTGTATTACAGAAGATGTAGAACATGAGGGTAAAACTAAGATTAACTACACATTACTAAGATGGGAAATGGAGTATACAACTATTTTCAGGCATGTATTTATAACATGCAATATTTGAATAACTTGCATTTTTGAAATACAAACTAACAGCAAACGGGTTAGATGAGTTGCCAGTAAATGACCCATAGCCTGTATTGTTTGGACAGGGTTTTTTCTCGTTGCTGTTCTTAAAAACAAGAGGGAATAATATTAACCAAAACAAAAGCACATTATAGAAAATAAAGCAACATTTTATATATTAACAATATAAGTATTTATTAAAAAAGGGTGACCCTCAGATTTGTCATGTGTTAATACAATTAAATGGACAACTTAAAATGAAGATACAAAAGAATGTAATGTATATAATATTCCATTTCTCAAATGCATCATCCCAAATATATAAAAAAATTCTAAAATAATAAAATAACTAAACATGCAGCAACTAACGTGTCAGCGTCATGATTTTCCACTATAAAGGAAAACTTGGACAAGCAAAAATGTACTGACACAATTAGTTTGTATTTGCTTAGGAGGGTTATTGTATTTGTAATTGTAAAAGTAAAATGACCAGCTGCAGTAGATAAGGTAGGGTGGAAGTGTATAAATGACGATTTAAATAGGTATATTGGCTGGTTTGAAGGGATCAGCAGAGAAGAAATTGAATAGTTTGGGTAAAGTTATTTATGAATACGGAATGGCAAGGTTTGGTAGGTTGCATAAGACAGTGAAGTCAAGAAGGCAAATAGAAATAGATAAACTATCTCAGGAGTTAAGAGCTCTTAGAAGGCAGTGGAAATGAGTAGGGGAAGAGGAAATAGGGTATTAAGGCTCTACAAAAAGAACTTAAGGGTAGGCTGGCAGTGTTGAGAAGAACAGAGAACCTGAGGAAAAGAAAAAAAAGGAGAAATCTGGGAGTTTAAAAGTGGGAAAGGGAATTAGAGGAGCATTTCAACGGTGTGTATAATGAAAAAAAACAGAAGAGCTAGAGCTTCCACTAGATATTCCACCACTAGGTGAAATAGAGGGGCAGATGGAGGTTAGCCAACCAAAATGAAGTGAGGTTCAAGATGTGGTGCATCAAGTGCAATGTGGAAGAGCAGGCCTTGGGTCAGGTGATTTGTGGAAAGCCTTGGTAAGGCCACATCACCTGCGAATGATGACTGTCTTAATTGCGAGCAGGAAGAGGAAGCACAGTGTGCAAACAATGCCAACAAGCAAAATAACGCCAGTGGCTTCGCTGGGAGAATTTAGAGAAGCGGAAGATCACTTGGCAAGAGCTGTAGGCAAGTTGAATCAAGTTTTTTGCTTGGAGCAAGTTACATCCTTCCAACGCCACAAAATCTTGGACAGTGGGTAGGTAAAGACCCTAGTTGTAGATTATGTACAGGTGTTGGTATTCTGAAGCATGTTCTATCGGCTTGTAAGGTTAGTTTGTTGCAGGGTCAGTATACATGGAGACAATCAGGTGCTTAGAATATTAGCGTGTTTATTGAAGAGCAAGTGCATAGAGGTTAATACATTGCCCAGTGCTTGTAGTAATAAAGAGGTTAGGTTTCTGCGTGAGAGGGAACATGTTCGCGAGTGTGCACAGGCTATAAATATCGGTAGATCGAGTGAAGCACGAGATTAGAAATTGCTAGTGGACAGGTCCCAGAGTGCATTGCGTTAACTACACTGCGGCCAGACATGGTGCTGTATTCTGAAAGTAAACAGACAATTTCATTTGCAGATGCAGTAGATGATGCATTGAAAGGAAGAAGCTGAAGTACGCAGACTTGGTGGCTGAGGTGAGGAAATGTGGGTGGCAGGCACATGTAAGACCAGTGAAGATTTGTAGCCAAGCATCAGAGCCGGAAACTAAGGGCAGCTGTGAAGGAGTTATCAGAAACAGCTGAATTGTCTAGTTAGTGGCTGTGGATAAGGAGAGCACAGACTAGTTGGGGAAATGCAATGTAGAAGTGCTGTTGTGATTGTTGGTGATGTAGCACGTAAAGATCACATGGACCTGGTGGCACTGAGCATGTGCCAGTGGGGCTAGGTATGGCCTTAGTCACCAGGGAGGTCAGTGTGCATTTACGGTTGTTGATGGTTAAAGGTAAGGTAGGACTGTCAAGCTAGCTTGGAGGGGGATTTCACTGTTGAACCTTCTGGAGGTTTTGTGGGCTTAATTCAGTGAAACACAGACGAGGGGAGGTGCCTACCTGAGAGAATACTCAGTCAGTTTCAAGTTGTCACCAAATCCATTTAAACCTAGATAGCCCTCTTGGAACTGTAATTTTTAAATACCTAACAAGATTAAATTAAAATGTCAACCTTAGCACTGTACTGCACTAGACATATAGTAATTACTTCACTTTACTGTACCCTCAGTCAGCTTGCTGCACACGGATGCCATGGTAGTGACAGGCCTTGGACATATGCCTGCATCTGCCAGCTCTGCCTTGAGTATGGATTTTTTGTTTTTATCCATCCTAAGATATGCCACACATGATGCTAGGGACATGCCTTTAGGTGGTCCCACTCTCCTCTTCAGCTCCTCTACTGTCACTGAATATCTTATCAGAGATTAACATTCATGTCAAAAAAGACACCATATGCTTACACGTTCACTGATTTCACTGATCTTTTTGGTATGCAATGGAGATACAATGACTGTCAGCAACAAATATTAGCCTTGGTTTTATTGATTTATTTGGCCCACATCCTTATGTTTTTGTGTGATTTAACTGTTCTGACAAATTACATTAAAAATGTATCATGTGAAGACCACATGAAAATTCTGGTATTTTATATGTCATTCTGGCATCTGTCATCTTATTTTGACTGTGCCTATATGGACTACAAAAATTCTCAAAAAGGAGTGTCTAAGTTCACATCAACCCCTCTGAAAACTTTGGAATGACAAGTCACATTCTTTTGATTTTGCCATAAACTAAAGATATTCGCTTTGAGATGAATTTGAAACAAGATATTAAACATTTATCTATTATCTCCTGCTATTTACAGCTACATATATATATATATGTATGTTTTGGGTGTTTTTGTCTCCTCTTTAGGAAGTGAAAAGCATGCTCAAGTCTGGTGTTTCACTTAGCCAGTCTCAACCTTCCAGCTTCTTCCCCTGTTGAAGTCTTTTATTGAGTGTATAGGGTCGTTGTCTTTTTTACATGATTTTCTCCATAGTATACTGGGTGCAGTTGATAGAACAAAAGCTGAATGTCTGTTTTATTGTCTCAGTTTTGTATTTGATCTCAAGCCCAAACATCTAGGTAGGTAGGTGTGTGTGTGTGTGTGTGTGTGTATATATACATATATGTGTGTATATGTATGTATTCATTTATTGTTTGGTCTATGCCATAAGCTCCTTTTCAAAGGGGAAAGTAAGTGAACAAGTATAACACACCTCATCTCAAACAAACAATATTCAACAGTTTAGGTACACTGCTTCAGTCAGGTGTGGTTAACTAACAACTGTCTATTCAAAGTTAAGTAGCCATCTACAAAGGACCAACAATATTAGCTATATGCATTTTTACAGTGGAGTATTCAACATAAGACTTTGAAAATGACATACCTTTTTTTCCGATGGCCAAACGCCAGTGGTAGGATGGCCTCTATCTCTTTAAATGTGGTCTCAACAGGAGAGGCATGACTAGAAATGGGGGTGACAATATCCTGGGGACCAGTAGCAGAGGATGTTGAGGCTTCATCAGTGGCTATGGTAGTCAATGGAGGGGGTTCAGGTGAGGCTGAGGGAGCTGAAGAAGAGTGGAGGGTGAAAGGGCTGGCACTCTTGTGGCGGTGGCAAGTTCTTGCAAGGACAGGCAGTGAAGGAGAGGGTGCTGCAGTGGTTTTCTGGATAGTTCTGCCTATAACCGCAGATCACACACATTGGACCACAGAACCACAAACTGTTAAAAGCTACAAAGATATATTGAGAGGCAAAATG
Organism: Hoplias malabaricus; assembly: GCF_029633855.1. NCBI lineage: Eukaryota > Metazoa > Chordata > Actinopteri > Characiformes > Erythrinidae > Hoplias > Hoplias malabaricus. The sequence continues at coordinate 284,540 of NC_089803.1, read as the reverse complement.
TTTAATATATATGTACAGCATGTCACAATCTTACCTCGTCTTCTTCATGATGACATAGCTTGAAAGTGAGGGAAATTAGTGAAAGCTGTAAAAATAAAGTGTGGAATGTAGTAAAAAGCATAGCTTAGCTTAAGGCAAATGTACTTTCAGCACTGGGATCCTTATACATTTATATAAACTTTGTAAGGACCCATGTAAAAGAAAAGTATTCTAAGTTGTGTAGCAAGCTGCTCCTAGAAATCCCATTTGTGCTTCTATAGGTCAGTGGATAAATGTCTCATCATAATCCAAACATAAGTTATATGTAAGACAGGGATGTATTACTACAGATTCAAATACATAATTTAAAATGTAGTGTCATCTGAATGAGAAACTGTCACATCCTTGATTTTTTTTAATCAGCCTGAATATTAAAAGATTTGAAATTTTGATGAATACTCAATCTTTCTACTCAAACTGGGAGGAGATATCTTTGGTTCACTAAACCTCAGAGGCTGAAAATAATTCATTAGCACTCATTTTCTGATCAGCCTGGAAGAAGCTGAATTTTCCTATCAGCCTGGGATGTTCACTGGAATAATCACTGGTTTTCTAATCAGCCTGGAAAGAGCCGAGTTTTCCTATCAGCCTGGGAGGTTTAGTCAAAAAACCAATGGTTTTCTAATCAGCCTGGAAGGAGCTGAGTTTTCCTATCAGCCTGGGAGGTATAGTGAAACAATCACTGGTTTTCTAATCAGCCTGGGAGCAGCTGAAAGTTCCTATGAGCCTGGGAGTTATAGTGGAATAATCACTGGTTTTCTAATCAGTCTGGGAGGAGCTGAGTTTTCCTATCAGCCTGAGAGGTTTAGTAAAAAAACCAATGGTTTTCTAATCAGCCTGGAAGGAGCTGAGTTTTCCTATCAGCCTCGGAGGTTTAGTCAAGCAATCACTGGTTTTCTAATCAGCCTAGCAGGTATGGTGAAACAATCACTGGTTTTCTAATCAGCCTGGGAGGTTTAGTAAAAAAAATCACTGGTTTTCTGATCAGTCTGGGAGGAGCCGAGTTTTCCTATCAGTCTGGGAGGTTTAGTCAGACAAACACTGGTTTTCTAATCAGCATGGAAGGAGCTGAGTTTTCCTATCAGCCTGGGAGGTTTAGTCAAACAAACAATGGTTTTCTAATCAGCCTGGAAGGAGCTGGGTTTTTCCTATCAGTCGAGTTTTCCTATCAGTCTGGGAGGTTTAGTAAAAAAAATCACTGGTTTTCTGATCAGTCTGGGAGGAGCCGAGTTTTCCTATCAGTCTGGGAGGTTTAGTCAAACAAACAATGGTTTTCTAATCAGCCTGGAAGGAGCTGGGTTTTCCTATCAGCCTTGGCGGTTTAGTCAAACAATCACTGGTTTTCCTATCAGCCTCGGAGGTTTAGTCAAACAATCACTGGTTTTCTAATCAGCCTGGGAGCAGCCGAGTTTTCCTATCAGCCTCGGAGGTTTAGTCGTCAAACAAACAATGGTTTTCTAATCAGCCTGGAAGGAGCTGGGTTTTCCTATCAGCCTTGGCGGTTTAGTCAAACAATCACTGGTTTTCCTATCAGCCTCGGAGGTTTAGTCAAACAATCACTGGTTTTCTAATCAGCCTAGGAGGTATAATGAAACAATCACTGGTTTTCTAATCAGCCTGGGAGCAGCCGAGTTTTCCTATCAGCCTGGGAGGTTTAGTCAAACAAACAATGGTTTTCTAATCAGCCTGGAAGGAGCTGGGTTTTCCTATCAGCCTTGGCGGTTTAGTCAAACAATCCCTGTTTTCCTATCAGCCTCGGAGGTTTAGTCAAACAATCTCTGGTTTTCTAATCAGCCTAGGAGCAGCCGAGTTTTCCTATCAGCCTGGGAGTTATAGTGGAATAATCACTGGTTTTCTAATCAGCCTGGAAGAAGCCAAATTTTCCTATCAGCCTGGGATGTTTAGTCAAAAAAATCACTGGTTTTCTGATCAGTGTGGGAGGTTTAGTCAGACAAACACTGGTTTTCTAATCAGCATGGAAGGAGCTGAGTTTTCCTATCAGCCTGGGAGGTTTAGTCAAACAAACAATGGTTTTCTAATCAGCCTGGAAGGAGCTGGGTTTTCCTATCAGCCTTGGCGGTTTAGTCAAACAATCACTGGTTTTCTGATCAGCCTGGAAGGAGCTGAGCTTTCTTATCAGTCTGGGAGGTATAATGAAACAATCACTGGTTTTCTAATCAGCGTGGGAGCAGCTGAATGTTCCTATCAGTCTGGGAGGTTTAGTCAGACAAACACTGGTTTTCTAATCAGCATGGAAGGAGCTGAGCTTTCTTATCAGTCTGGGAGGTATAATGAAACAATCACTGGTTTTCTAATCAGCCTGGGAGCAGCTGAATGTTTCTATCAGCCTGGGAGTTACAGTGGAATAATCACTGGTTTTCTAATCAGCGTGGGAGCAGCTGAATGTTCCTATCAGCCTGGGAGTTATAGTGGAATAATCACTGGTTTTCTAATCAGCCTGGAAGGAGCTGAGTTTTCCTATCAGCCAGGGAGGTTTAGTCAAAAAACCAATGGTTTTCTAATCAGCCTGGAAGGAGCTGAGTTTTCCTATCAGCCTCTGAGGTTTAGTCAAACAATCACTGGTTTTCTAATCAGCCTAGGAGGTATAGTCAAACAATCACTGGTTTTCTAATCAGCCTAGGAGGTATAGTCAAACAATCACTGGTTTTCTAATCAGCCTAGGAGGTATAGTCAAACAATCACTGGTTTTCTAATCAGCCTGGGAGGTTTAGTCAGACAAACACTGGTTTTCTAATCAGCCTGGAAGAAGCTGAGTTTTACTATCAGCCTGGGAGGTTTAGTCAGACAAACACTGGTTTTCTAATCAGCCTGGAAGAAGCTGAGTTTTACTATCAGCCTGGGAGGTTTAGTCAGACAAACACTGGTTTTCTAATCAGCCTGGAAGAAGCTGAGTTTTACTATCAGCCTGGGAGGTTTAGTCAGACAAACACTGGTTTTCTAATCAGCCTGGAAGGAGCTGAGATTTACTATCAGCCTGGGAGGTTTAGTCAAAAAATGATTGGTTTTCTAATCAGTCTGGAAGGAGCTGAGTTTTCCTTTGACCCATTGTAACCAATCAAGTTTTCCCCTCTCAGTATTAAAAAAAACACTGCATTAATACTTTAAGAATATTACAGTTTTTCCTGTGTGCATCTTGTGACTGTATTTGCTGGCTGTTTAGCTTCCTAGCTAACTTGCCATTAGATTCTAGCAAGCTTACTGCATGTTTCGGATAGCTGCAGTCTAGTTACATCGCAAAAAATAACATCTTATATTGCAGATAGACTTCAAAAAAAGCTTCAAACCAGTGGAAACGAGGCAGCAGTTGAAACGCAATGAAATAATTTTTCATGATAAAACGAATCTAATTGGCTGATGCCAAAGGCGGTGCATTTTCGTTAAGCTCTTATCTCATTGGTTGAAACTTAGTGGGCGGGATGCAGCCTGGGAAGCTGCGCAGCCTGGAAGTCCTTGTTCAGGGCAAATTTCTCCCTTGTGCGAACTCCATACACAGGCAGGAAAAGAACAGAATGGAGGGGAGGCACCTTTACTGTCTTCATTTAGAGGATTTTATGAGACAAATGTACAAACGGAAAATGGAGAGATATTTTTAACTGAATTGAATTCCTGTTCTGTGGCTGTGCAGATTAAATATCAAATAAAGAGATAAATAAACGGTGTTCAGAAGTGTAGATTGTATATATTCACTAACACAGACTGGTATAAACAGTGTTCAGAAGTGTAGACTGTATATATTCACTAATACAGACCAGTATAAACAGTGTTCAGAAGTGTACACTGTATATATTCACTAACACAGACCAGTATAAACAGTGTTCAGAAGTGTACACTGTATATATTCACTAACACAGACCAGTATAAACAGTGTTCAGAAGTCTAGATTGTATTTATTCACTAACGCAGACCAGTATAAAAAGTGTTCAGAAGTCTAGACTGTATATATTCACTAACACAGACCAGTATAAACAATGTTCAGAAGTCTAGATTGTATTTATTCACTAACACAGACCAGTATAAACAGTGTTCAGAAGTGTAGACTGTATATATTCACTAACACAGACCAGTATAAACAGTGTTCAGAAGTCTAGATTGTAATTATTCACTAACACAGACCAGTATAAACAGTGTTCAGAAGTGTACACTGTATATATTCACAAACACAGACCAGTGTAAACAGTGTTCAGAAGTCTAGACTCTATATATTCACTAACACAGACCAGTATAAACAGTGTTCGGAAGTCTAGATTGTATTTATTCACTAACACAGACCAGTGTAAACAATGTTCAGAAGTCTAGACTGTATATATTCACTAACACAGACCAGTATAAACAGTGTTCAGAAGTCTAGATTGTATTTATTCACTAACACAGACCAGTATAAACAGTGTTTGGAAGTGTACACTGTATATATTCACTAACACAGACCAGTATAAACAGTGTTCAGAAGTCTAGACTGTATTTATTCACTAACACAGACCAGTATAAACAGTGTTCGGAAGTGTACACTGTATATATTCACTAACACAGACCAGTATAAACAATTTTCAGAAGTGTAGATTGTATATATTCACTAACACAGACCAGTATAAACAGTGTTCAAAAGTCTAGATTGTATTTATTCACTAACACAGACCAGTGTAAACAATGTTCAGAAGTCTAGATTGTATTTATTCACTAACACAGACCAGTATAAACAGTGTTCAGAAGTGTACACTGTATATATTCACTAACACAGACCAGTATAAACAGTGTTCAGAAGTCTAGACTGTATTTATTCACTAACACAGACCAGTATAAACAGTGTTCGGAAGTCTAGATTGTATTTATTCACTAACACAGACCAGTGTAAACAATGTTCAGAAGTGTAGATTGTATATATTCACTAACACAGACCAGTATAAACAGTGTTCAAAAGTCTAGATTGTATTTATTCACTAACACAGACCAGTGTAAACAATGTTCAGAAGTCTAGATTGTATATATTCACTAACACAGACCAGTATAAACAGTGTTCAGAAGTCTAGACTGTATTTATTCACTAACACAGACCAGTATAAACAGTGTTCAGAAGTCTAGACTGTATATATTCACTAACACAGACCAGTATAAACAGTGTTCAGAAGTGTAGATTGTATTTATTCACTAACACAGACCAGTATAAACAGTGTTCAGAAGTCTAGACTGTATTTATTCACTAACACAGACCAGTATAAACAGTGTTCAGAAGTGTACACTGTATATATTCACTAACACAGACCAGTATAAACAGTGTTCAGAAGTGTACACTGTATATATTCACTAACACAGACCAGTATAAACAGTGTTCAGAAGTGTACACTGTATATATTCACTAACACAGACCAGTATAAAGAGTGTTCAGAAGTGTAGATTGTATATATTCACTAATACAGACCAGTATAAAGAGTGTTCAGAAGTGTAGATTGTATATATTCACTAATACAGACCAGTGTAAACAGTGTTCAGAAGTGTACACTGTATATATTCACTAACACAGACCAGTATAAACAGTGTTCAGAAGTGTACACTGTATATATTCACTAACACAGACCAGTGTAAACAGTGTTCAGAAGTCTAGATTGTATATATTCACTAACACAGACCAGTATAAACAGTGTTCAGAAGTGTACACTGTATACATTCACTAACACAGACCAGTATAAACAGTGTTCAGAAGTGTAGATTGTATATATTCACTAACACAGACCAGTATAAACAGTGTTCAGAAGTGTAGATTGTATATATTCACTAACACAGACCAGTATAAACAGTGTTCAGAAGTGTAGATTGTATATATTCACTAACACAGACCAGTATAAACAGTGTTCAGAAGTGTACACTGTATATATTCACTAACACAGACCAGTATAAACAGTGTTCAGAAGTGTAGATTGTATATATTCACTAACACAGACCAGTATAAACAGTGTTCAGAAGTCTAGACTGTATTTATTCACTAACACAGACCAGTATAAACAGTGTTCAGAAGTCTAGACTGTATATATTCACTAACACAGACCAGTATAAACAGTGTTCAGAAGTGTAGATTGTATATATTCACTAACACAGACCAGTATAAACAGTGTTCAGAAGTCTAGACTGTATTTATTCACTAACACAGACCAGTATAAACAGTGTTCAGAAGTCTAGACTGTATATATTCACTAACACAGACCAGTATAAACAGTGTTCAGAAGTGTAGATTGTATTTATTCACTAACACAGACCAGTATAAACAGTGTTCAGAAGTCTAGACTGTATTTATTCACTAACACAGACCAGTATAAACAGTGTTCAGAAGTGTAGATTGTATATATTCACTAACACAGACCAGTATAAACAGTGTTCAGAAGTGTACACTGTATATATCCGCTAACACAGACCAGTATAAACAGTGTTCAGAAGTGTACACTGTATATATTCACTAACACAGACCAGTATAAACAGTGTTCAGAAGTGTACACTGTATATATTCACTAACACAGACCAGTATAAACAGTGTTCAGAAGTGTACACTGTATATATTCACTAACACAGACCGGTATAAACAGTGTTCAGAAGTGTACACTGTATATATTCACTAACACAGACCAGTGTAAACAGTGTTCAGAAGTGTACACTGTATATATTCACTAACACAGACCAGTATAAACAGTGTTCAGAAGTGTACACTGTATTTATTCACTAACACAGACCAGTATAAACAGTGTTCAGAAGTGTAGACTGTATATATTCACTAACACAGACCAGTGTAAACAGTGTTCAGAAGTGTAGATTGTATATATTCAGTAACACAGACCAGTATAAACAGTGTTCAGAAGTGTACACTGTATATATTCACTAACACAGACCAGTATAAACAGTGTTCAGAAGTGTAGACTGTATATATTCACTAACACAGACCAGTATAAACAGTGTTCAGAAGTGTACACTGTATTTATTCACTAACACAGACCAGTGTAAACAGTGTTCAGAAGTGTAGATTGTATTTATTCACTAACACAGACCAGTATAAACAGTGTTCAGAAGTGTAGATTGTATTTATTCACTAACACAGACCAGTATAAACAGTGTTCAGAAGTGTAGACTGTATATATTCACTAACACAGACCAGTGTAAACAGTGTTCAGAAGTGTAGACTGTATATATTCACTAACACAGACCAGTGTAAACAGTGTTCAGAAGTGTAGATTGTATTTATTCACTAACACAGACCAGTATAAACAGTGTTCAGAAGTGTAGACTGTATATATTCACTAACACAGACCAGTGTAAACAGTGTTCAGAAGTGTAGATTGTATATATTCACTAACACAGACCAGTGTAAACAGTGTTCAGAAGTGTAGACTGTATATATTCACTAACACAGACCAGTATAAACAGTGTTCAGAAGTGTAGATTGTATATATTCACTAACACAGACCAGTATAAACAGTGTTCAGAAGTGTAGATTGTATATATTCACTAACACAGACCAGTATAAACAGTGTTCAGAAGTGTACACTGTATATATTCACTAACACAGACCAGTATAAACAGTGTTCAGAAGTGTAGATTGTATATATTCACTAACACAGACCAGTATAAACAGTGTTCAGAAGTCTAGACTGTATTTATTCACTAACACAGACCAGTATAAACAGTGTTCAGAAGTCTAGACTGTATATATTCACTAACACAGACCAGTATAAACAGTGTTCAGAAGTGTAGATTGTATTTATTCACTAACACAGACCAGTATAAATAGTGTTCAGAAGTGTAGACTGTATATATTCACTAACACAGACCAGTATAAACAGTGTTCAGAAGTGTAGATTGTATATATTCACTAACACAGACCAGTGTAAACAGTGTTCAGAAGTGTAGATTGTATTTATTCACTAACACAGACCAGTGTAAACAGTGTTCAGAAGTGTAGATTGTATATATTCACTAACACAGACCAGTGTAAACAGTGTTCAGAAGTGTAGATTGTATTTATTCACTAACACAGACCAGTATAAACAGTGTTCAGAAGTGTAGACTGTATATATTCACTAACACAGACCAGTGTAAACAGTGTTCAGAAGTGTAGATTGTATATATTCACTAACACAGACCAGTATAAACAGTGTTCAGAAGTGTACACTGTATTTATTCACTAACACAGACCAGTATAAACAGTGTTCAGAAGTGTAGACTGTATATATTCACTAACACAGACCAGTGTAAACAGTGTTCAGAAGTGTAGATTGTATATATTCAGTAACACAGACCAGTATAAATAGTGTTCAGAAGTGTACACTGTATATATTCACTAACACAGACCAGTATAAACAGTGTTCAGAAGTGTAGACTGTATATATTCACTAACACAGACCAGTATAAACAGTGTTCAGAAGTGTACACTGTATTTATTCACTAACACAGACCAGTGTAAACAGTGTTCAGAAGTGTAGATTGTATTTATTCACTAACACAGACCAGTATAAACAGTGTTCAGAAGTGTAGATTGTATTTATTCACTAACACAGACCAGTATAAACAGTGTTCAGAAGTGTAGACTGTATATATTCACTAACACAGACCAGTGTAAACAGTGTTCAGAAGTGTAGACTGTATATATTCACTAACACAGACCAGTGTAAACAGTGTTCAGAAGTGTAGATTGTATTTATTCACTAACACAGACCAGTATAAACAGTGTTCAGAAGTGTAGACTGTATATATTCACTAACACAGACCAGTGTAAACAGTGTTCAGAAGTGTAGATTGTATATATTCACTAACACAGACCAGTGTAAACAGTGTTCAGAAGTGTAGACTGTATATATTCACTAACACAGACCAGTATAAACAGTGTTCAGAAGTGTAGATTGTATATATTCACTAACACAGACCAGTATAAACAGTGTTCAGAAGTGTAGATTGTATATATTCACTAACACAGACCAGTATAAACAGTGTTCAGAAGTGTACACTGTATATATTCACTAACACAGACCAGTATAAACAGTGTTCAGAAGTGTAGATTGTATATATTCACTAACACAGACCAGTATAAACAGTGTTCAGAAGTCTAGACTGTATTTATTCACTAACACAGACCAGTATAAACAGTGTTCAGAAGTCTAGACTGTATATATTCACTAACACAGACCAGTATAAACAGTGTTCAGAAGTGTAGATTGTATATATTCACTAACACAGACCAGTGTAAACAGTGTTCAGAAGTGTAGATTGTATTTATTCACTAACACAGACCAGTGTAAACAGTGTTCAGAAGTGTAGATTGTATATATTCACTAACACAGACCAGTGTAAACAGTGTTCAGAAGTGTAGATTGTATTTATTCACTAACACAGACCAGTATAAACAGTGTTCAGAAGTGTACACTGTATATATTCACTAACACAGACCAGTGTAAACAGTGTTCAGAAGTGTAGACTGTATATATTCACTAACACAGACCAGTGTAAACAGTGTTCAGAAGTGTACACTGTATATATTCACTAACACAGACCAGTGTAAACAGTGTTCAGAAGTGTACACTGTATATATTCACTAACACAGACCAGTGTAAACAGTGTTCAGAAGTGTACACTGTATATATTCACTAACACAGACCAGTGTAAACAGTGTTCAGAAGTGTAGATTGTATTTATTCACTAACACAGACCAGTATAAACAGTGTTCAGAAGTGTACACTGTATATATTCACTAACACAGACCAGTGTAAACAGTGTTCAGAAGTGTAGACTATATATTCACTAACACAGATGGTACAAATGGTGTTCAGAGGCGTCGCTTTAAGAGGGTGGGGCTCAGACACGGAGCTGTGGCCTAATTGGCTCCTCAGGTTTGCCAATGAAACCGGTTGCTATGGCAACGAAGAGCACTTCTCGACAATCTAACGAATCAGAACAGCTGTTATGAATTTCCAGCCAATCGTAGCTCGGGAGGCGTGGTTTGTGAGAGCGGTGACTCTCTCTCTCTTTGTGTGTGCGCGCACGCGAGGGAGGGTCAGATGGGGAGCTATGTGTTGGAGAGAAATCATGGTCGGTCTTTAAGGTAAAGATGTGTGTGTGATTGTTTCATACCATTTACACTGTGTCTGTAACTGTCTCTCTCTCAGAAACGGGGGCGGACAGCTTCTCTCTCTGGAAGGAAGGTGGAGAATGGGGGAAATGTGGGAGCTGTGTCCACACTGAGCTCAGGAGGCTAATGTTAGCTCTTAGCTGTGACTCTGGGAAATAATAATATTCAGAGTTTGGTGGAGAATGGTGAACTAGTCCGGTTTATTCAGCTCCAGGTAAGAGATGGAGGTGTTGGAGTGCTTTCGTCAGGGCTTTAATAACTATTTAAATCTCCTCTTGTTGTTTTTAATTGAGGACTCTTCTCAATTCAGATTTTATTTTAAGGTGGAGCGGTGTGTGTGAGTAAGAAGCGACTGTATCTTTTAAGATGGAGCGGTGTGTGTGAGTAAGAAGCGACTGTATCTTTTAAGGTGGAGCGGTGTGTGTGAGTAAGAAGCGACTGTATCTTTTAAGGTGGAGCGGTGTGTGTGAGTAAGAAGCGACTGTATCTTTTAAGGTGGAGCGGTGTGTGTGAGTAAGAAGCGACTGTATCTTTTAAGATGGAGCGGTGTGTGTGAGTAAGAAGCGACTTTATCTTTTAAGGTGGAGCGGTGTGTGTGAGTAAGAAGCGACTTTATCTTTTAAGGTGGAGCGGTGTGTGTGAGTAAGAAGCGACTGTATCTTTTAAGATGGAGCGGTGTGTGTGAGTAAGAAGCGACTTTATCTTTTAAGGTGGAGCGGTGTGTGTGAGTAAGAAGCGACTGTATCTTTTAAGATGGAGCGGTGTGTGTGAGTAAGAAGCGACTTTATCTTTTAAGGTGAAGCAGTGTGTGTGAGTAAGAAGTGAGTGTATATTTTAAGGTGGAGCGGTGTGTGTGAGTAAGAAGCGACTGTATCTTTTAAGATGGAGCGGTGTGTGTGAGTAAGAAGCGACTTTATCTTTTAAGGTGGAGCGGTGTGTGTGAGTAAGAAGCGACTTTATCTTTTAAGGTGAAGCGGTGTGTGTGAGTAAGAAGCGACTGTATCTTTTAAGGTGGAGCGGTGTGTGTGAGTAAGAAGTGAGTGTATATTTTAAGGGGAGCGGTGTGTGTGAGTAAGAAGCGACTGTATCTTTTAATGTGGAGCGGTGTGTGTGAGTAAGAAGCGACTGTATCTTTTAAGGTGGAGCGGTGTGTGTGAGTAAGAAGTGAGTGTATATTTTAAGGTGGAGCGGTGTGTGTGAGTAAGAAGCGACTGTATCTTTTAAGGTGGAGCGGTGTGTGTGAGTAAGAAGTGAGTGTATATTTTAAGGGGAGCGGTGTGTGTGAGTAAGAAGCGACTGTATCTTTTAATGTGGAGCGGTGTGTGTGAGTAAGAAGCGACTGTATCTTTTAAGATGGAGCGGTGTGTGTGAGTAAGAGTTGTTGGTGTCTGAAGTGTAAATTGTCTGTAAGTGTTTTGAATTCCCACAGAAACTCATGTGTAACTCGAGCTGTTTAGTTTTGTAGCACTTTCACTCTGTGTTTACTTTCATGCAGTTAGCGCTCTCCTGAATTTAGAGTCAGTTCCACCTTAAGTAATGTAACTGTAACAGGAGAAATAAGTCAGTGTGACCCCCCTATGAAGCAGGAATAGAGCAACATCTTCATCTCGGTTTGTGTTTTTCAGCGTTTGGAGTTCTCTTAGTTGCCTGAACGCTTTTCTCTGTAGATTTAGCTTTGTTTTTCAAAACAGAAAGATTTTTTTTTATGTCAGAGCAGCATGATCCAGATAGAGAAAAACAGCACCTGGTTGTATTAAACCGCTCTAGTTTTTCTTTTAGGTATAAATCTTAAGAGCAGGTTTTCCCTTATGTGCATAGTTACTTTTTAACTTTTACATTAAGTCTATTGTGAAATCTAATTACATTATATTATTATATTAAAATCCCACTTTTATTTTACTGAACTAAAGGAACATTGAAAGGGATTTACTACATTGACTGAGGTTTGTGGCTGCACCATGACAAAATAACATCGAGTGAACACTGCTGTTTGAGAGCTGCTTTAAAGGGGCTCTCCAACTATTCATTCATTCTTTCACCTTTTGTAGCCGTGTTAGCTGGTTGAGGGTTGCTTTGAGTCCAAAGTTGCAATTTAGTAACACACCCTGAGTGGGCGCCAGTCCATCACAGGGCACCACACACACACATAGACTTTCACTCAGAGTTGCATTGAAGCAGGCGAATCAAGTGTCATAAAAGGTGCGGCAGCAAGAACTGTCCTGACAAAGTCAAAATGGCGTGTGTAGACACTGCAAGTGCCAGGGTATGTTTTAATACAGCATACAAAAAGAAAAGTAGTGGAGGCAATGCCATTTTAGAAAGTGGTGGAGACATTTCCCCAGGGTACATTATGTCTGTGAGTACTGGCATTGAGTATCCAGATCAATGTTAATGCCTCTGTATAACATGATGGCTAAATTGGAGAATACTCCTCACATGCTAACCAGTGCTATATGTGCACTCATGTATAGTGTTTAGTTGCATCTGGTTCAGGTAAATGTTCTAGCTCACTAATAGGTAGACCATATTGAATGTATTTTAACTGGTGTAGCATTTCAGCCCAATCAGATCTCATTTTGCATGCAGACTAGAGGCGAAACAGGGAGTTACAGCATCCTTTGCGTTGTACATTACTTTCACTCTAATATTGTTATCTCTTTCAAATTTAGTAACACTATCTCACACAATTTCAGGTGATTCCAACTCCTCCTTGGTGTGTTATTTTTGCTTGCCAATGAGTGTAGAATAATAAATATAATAATTGCTGTGCAGCCTATTATACTTGGACAGTTCAGGAGAGTATTCAATGAACATGCTCTGTCAGATACTACTGATATTCATCCATTCATTCATCATCTATAACCTCTTAACTAGTTCAGGGCCACAGTGTGTCGGGAGCCTACTTGGAATAACTGGGTGCAAGGCAGGAACACAGTTTGGATGGAGCACCAGTCTGTCACAGGGCAACATTAGTACAGAACATTGTATTTGTTAAAGATGCCATGGAGAACCATGTATAATGAACATTTGGGAGAGATGCCTCATTTGAAGATGGAACGGAAGGTGAATTTTCCTGTTCTGCCTGAAAATGTCCTATCACTCAGGTAGAAGATGAACCGCTTGAAAACGGTGCCCCCCACAGATTACATCTCTGGCTAAATCTTTTTTTTTTTAAATGACCTGGTCAGTTTTGTGCCAAAAGCTGTGCTGAGATCGAGCAATGGAGCCAAAGTCAAAAGAGGGAGAGTAACATATCAGTAACCTAATCTAAAGCCTGTGTGATTTCTTAACGCTCAATGAAATCAGCAATGAATTAACCTTCCTTTTCTCTATGTTCTCTTCCAGAAGAACCTAACGTCCCTTGACAAGTATTCTCCTGCTCTTAGTGTCCAGGACAGATCTGCTGTACTTTATGAAATACACCAAGACCCATCACCCAGAGGAATATATCACAATGTTGACATTAGGAGAACTTAAATGTGAGGACACAATTTGTGAAAGTTCTGGTCCTCGGGAATCATCCTCAGCTACTCCCCACACTAAGAAACCTTCCAGAAAAACATGGGCAAGTACAGACATACGGAAAACATATGACTGCTCAGAGTGTGGGAGGAATTTTACTCAAATGAGTTCTCTCAGAAGACACCAGCGCCTCCACACTGGAGAGAGACCGTATTCCTGTTCGGAGTGTGGGAATAGTTTTACCAGACAAAGTCATCTCCAAACTCACCAGCGCATTCACACAGGAGCAAGACCGTATCCGTGCTCAGAGTGTGGGAAGAGTTTTACTATAAAGGTTCACCTCCAAAGACACCAGCGCATTCACACAGGAGAGAAACCATATCACTGCTCCGAGTGTGGGAAGAGCTTCAATCATCACAGTTCTTTCAAACACCACCTGCGAGGTCACACGGGAGAGAAACCGTATCAGTGCTCTGAGTGTGGGAATGGCTATACTAGATTATTTAACCTACAAAGGCACCAGTTCATCCACAGAGGAGAAAAGCCATTTTACTGTTCAGAGTGTGGGAAGGGATTGACCTCACTCAGGAATATTAAGAAACATCAGCGCCTTCACAATGAACAGAAGCAGTGTCTGCACAGTAGGGGGTGAGGTAGTATGGGAAACCGTGTATGATTGTAGGGACGTAGATTTGTTCTCCACGTAATGACACAATTTCCATTAATATTTTCTTTGGTCATAAAATGTGGTCATGGATTAAGCAAACAGGCTAGATTGAAGCACTCCCAAGAGCAGTGGTGGAGTGGTCTACTGTCTTTGAGAAGTGCCCAGTCCAGAGCAGAGCTCTATTGGAATTTCAGCCTAAGATCCCGCCCTCTGTCCAATCACATTACAGCCCAAACCCACCGCTTGCAGGTCTACAAACATAGTGTAATGTTCAAGTGAAAGAGTTAATTTTATATTAGACCCAAAAGGTTCTGTTGCCCTTCTAAAAACCTCCATGACCAGAGATGGAGTGAAAGGGGAGGAAATATTGGCCCTGTGTTTGAAAAGTGGGTACGGTTTAGATGCAGCAACACTACAGAACAGTGTCAGAGCTTTCTCAACAACATCTTAACAGTTAACACCAAATCATGCTGAAAAAACATAGAAGTACAGAAACCTCTGCATAGCGACTGTATCTTTTAAGATGGAGCGGTGTGTGTGAGTAAGAAGCGACTTTATCTTTTAAGGTGGAGCGGTGTGTGTGAGTAAGAAGCGACTTTATCTTTTAAGGTGAAGCGGTGTGTGTGAGTAAGAAGCGACTGTATCTTTTAAGGTGGAGCGGTGTGTGTGAGTAAGAAGTGAGTGTATATTTTAAGGGGAGCGGTGTGTGTGAGTAAGAAGCGACTGTATCTTTTAATGTGGAGCGGTGTGTGTGAGTAAGAAGCGACTGTATCTTTTAAGGTGGAGCGGTGTGTGTGAGTAAGAAGTGAGTGTATATTTTAAGGTGGAGCGGTGTGTGTGAGTAAGAAGCGACTGTATCTTTTAAGGTGGAGCGGTGTGTGTGAGTAAGAAGTGAGTGTATATTTTAAGGGGAGCGGTGTGTGTGAGTAAGAAGCGACTGTATCTTTTAATGTGGAGCGGTGTGTGTGAGTAAGAAGCGACTGTATCTTTTAAGATGGAGCGGTGTGTGTGAGTAAGAGTTGTTGGTGTCTGAAGTGTAAATTGTCTGTAAGTGTTTTGAATTCCCACAGAAACTCATGTGTAACTCGAGCTGTTTAGTTTTGTAGCACTTTCACTCTGTGTTTACTTTCATGCAGTTAGCGCTCTCCTGAATTTAGAGTCAGTTCCACCTTAAGTAATGTAACTGTAACAGGAGAAATAAGTCAGTGTGACCCCCCTATGAAGCAGGAATAGAGCAACATCTTCATCTCGGTTTGTGTTTTTCAGCGTTTGGAGTTCTCTTAGTTGCCTGAACGCTTTTCTCTGTAGATTTAGCTTTGTTTTTCAAAACAGAAAGATTTTTTTTTATGTCAGAGCAGCATGATCCAGATAGAGAAAAACAGCACCTGGTTGTATTAAACCGCTCTAGTTTTTCTTTTAGGTATAAATCTTAAGAGCAGGTTTTCCCTTATGTGCATAGTTACTTTTTAACTTTTACATTAAGTCTATTGTGAAATCTAATTACATTATATTATTATATTAAAATCCCACTTTTATTTTACTGAACTAAAGGAACATTGAAAGGGATTTACTACATTGACTGAGGTTTGTGGCTGCACCATGACAAAATAACATCGAGTGAACACTGCTGTTTGAGAGCTGCTTTAAAGGGGCTCTCCAACTATTCATTCATTCTTTCACCTTTTGTAGCCGTGTTAGCTGGTTGAGGGTTGCTTTGAGTCCAAAGTTGCAATTTAGTAACACACCCTGAGTGGGCGCCAGTCCATCACAGGGCACCACACACACACATAGACTTTCACTCAGAGTTGCATTGAAGCAGGCGAATCAAGTGTCATAAAAGGTGCGGCAGCAAGAACTGTCCTGACAAAGTCAAAATGGCGTGTGTAGACACTGCAAGTGCCAGGGTATGTTTTAATACAGCATACAAAAAGAAAAGTAGTGGAGGCAATGCCATTTTAGAAAGTGGTGGAGACATTTCCCCAGGGTACATTATGTCTGTGAGTACTGGCATTGAGTATCCAGATCAATGTTAATGCCTCTGTATAACATGATGGCTAAATTGGAGAATACTCCTCACATGCTAACCAGTGCTATATGTGCACTCATGTATAGTGTTTAGTTGCATCTGGTTCAGGTAAATGTTCTAGCTCACTAATAGGTAGACCATATTGAATGTATTTTAACTGGTGTAGCATTTCAGCCCAATCAGATCTCATTTTGCATGCAGACTAGAGGCGAAACAGGGAGTTACAGCATCCTTTGCGTTGTACATTACTTTCACTCTAATATTGTTATCTCTTTCAAATTTAGTAACACTATCTCACACAATTTCAGGTGATTCCAACTCCTCCTTGGTGTGTTATTTTTGCTTGCCAATGAGTGTAGAATAATAAATATAATAATTGCTGTGCAGCCTATTATACTTGGACAGTTCAGGAGAGTATTCAATGAACATGCTCTGTCAGATACTACTGATATTCATCCATTCATTCATCATCTATAACCTCTTAACTAGTTCAGGGCCACAGTGTGTCGGGAGCCTACTTGGAATAACTGGGTGCAAGGCAGGAACACAGTTTGGATGGAGCACCAGTCTGTCACAGGGCAACATTAGTACAGAACATTGTATTTGTTAAAGATGCCATGGAGAACCATGTATAATGAACATTTGGGAGAGATGCCTCATTTGAAGATGGAACGGAAGGTGAATTTTCCTGTTCTGCCTGAAAATGTCCTATCACTCAGGTAGAAGATGAACCGCTTGAAAACGGTGCCCCCCACAGATTACATCTCTGGCTAAATCTTTTTTTTTTTAAATGACCTGGTCAGTTTTGTGCCAAAAGCTGTGCTGAGATCGAGCAATGGAGCCAAAGTCAAAAGAGGGAGAGTAACATATCAGTAACCTAATCTAAAGCCTGTGTGATTTCTTAACGCTCAATGAAATCAGCAATGAATTAACCTTCCTTTTCTCTATGTTCTCTTCCAGAAGAACCTAACGTCCCTTGACAAGTATTCTCCTGCTCTTAGTGTCCAGGACAGATCTGCTGTACTTTATGAAATACACCAAGACCCATCACCCAGAGGAATATATCACAATGTTGACATTAGGAGAACTTAAATGTGAGGACACAATTTGTGAAAGTTCTGGTCCTCGGGAATCATCCTCAGCTACTCCCCACACTAAGAAACCTTCCAGAAAAACATGGGCAAGTACAGACATACGGAAAACATATGACTGCTCAGAGTGTGGGAGGAATTTTACTCAAATGAGTTCTCTCAGAAGACACCAGCGCCTCCACACTGGAGAGAGACCGTATTCCTGTTCGGAGTGTGGGAATAGTTTTACCAGACAAAGTCATCTCCAAACTCACCAGCGCATTCACACAGGAGCAAGACCGTATCCGTGCTCAGAGTGTGGGAAGAGTTTTACTATAAAGGTTCACCTCCAAAGACACCAGCGCATTCACACAGGAGAGAAACCATATCACTGCTCCGAGTGTGGGAAGAGCTTCAATCATCACAGTTCTTTCAAACACCACCTGCGAGGTCACACGGGAGAGAAACCGTATCAGTGCTCTGAGTGTGGGAATGGCTATACTAGATTATTTAACCTACAAAGGCACCAGTTCATCCACAGAGGAGAAAAGCCATTTTACTGTTCAGAGTGTGGGAAGGGATTGACCTCACTCAGGAATATTAAGAAACATCAGCGCCTTCACAATGAACAGAAGCAGTGTCTGCACAGTAGGGGGTGAGGTAGTATGGGAAACCGTGTATGATTGTAGGGACGTAGATTTGTTCTCCACGTAATGACACAATTTCCATTAATATTTTCTTTGGTCATAAAATGTGGTCATGGATTAAGCAAACAGGCTAGATTGAAGCACTCCCAAGAGCAGTGGTGGAGTGGTCTACTGTCTTTGAGAAGTGCCCAGTCCAGAGCAGAGCTCTATTGGAATTTCAGCCTAAGATCCCGCCCTCTGTCCAATCACATTACAGCCCAAACCCACCGCTTGCAGGTCTACAAACATAGTGTAATGTTCAAGTGAAAGAGTTAATTTTATATTAGACCCAAAAGGTTCTGTTGCCCTTCTAAAAACCTCCATGACCAGAGATGGAGTGAAAGGGGAGGAAATATTGGCCCTGTGTTTGAAAAGTGGGTACGGTTTAGATGCAGCAACACTACAGAACAGTGTCAGAGCTTTCTCAACAACATCTTAACAGTTAACACCAAATCATGCTGAAAAAACATAGAAGTACAGAAACCTCTGCATAGATTAAAAGGAGTAAAGGCCATAGGTTGTGTTTTATATAAAGAAATCAAATCAAATGTATTTGTATAGCGCTATTTACAACTGATGTCACAAAGCAGCTTTACAGAACTCCAGTAAAGACAGGATAATGAGGACAGGGGCGACACTGTCAGGGAAAACTCCCTCAGAGCTGAGGAAGGAACCTTGGGAAGAACCAAGGCTCACACGGGGGGACCTACCCTCCTCTGGTCAATCTACCTACAGATTATTGACAAAACTAAAAGGACCCTTTACAACACATAGGTCTGCCGTTATTCTCATGTGTACTGATGCTGATAAAGAAAGTGAAGCATAGCATCGTTTGAAAGGTGTTAGGACTGTGTTTTGTGTTTTATACAAAGAAGGTGAATAATGATTGAAAGGTATAAATACCACTGTTTTAAACAACTTGATCCAGATTCATGTGTGTTTCTCCAAGGTGTATGCATGTTAAGACTTTAAGAAGTGTGTCATTTTAGTGACATGATGTGCACTTGGTCATATGTTTTAAAAAAATAAAATTGGAAATAAGGAGTGTTTCAATATGAGTTTCATTTGTGTAGCACTTTAGCTTCACATAGCTGTTTAAAGTGGAAGTGAGTATTCAATAAGAATCAGGAGAATAACACAAATAAGACTCTAAAATGCACCCATTTAAGGTGGAACTAAATGCTTGAATATGAAAATTGTGTCTAAAAGCAAGGATCTGCCTCCTAATATGACATCCCAAGTTCTTAAACTTGTCTTTTGTTCGTTCAGTTTTCTTCAAACTGGCAACCTGTTCGAGCTCCAGAGGGGAGGAGGCAGGCAGCTCTCTTCACTGTTTTGAAATTGTGTTATAAGTGCCCAGATATTCATTTTATCAAAATGATATCCTGGTTTTCTATTGTTCTAACACGGATGGTATGAAAAACTTTAAGAAGTGTAGACCATATATTCATGATCACAGACAGCATAAGCATTGTTTAGAAATGTAGACTGTATATTTCCCTAACCCACATGGTATAAACAGTGTTCGGAAGTGTACACTGTATTTATTCACTAACACAGACCAGTATAATCAGTGTTCAGAAGTGTAGATTATATATATCCGCTAACACAGACCAGAATAAACAGTGTTCGGAAGTGTAGACTGTATTTATTCACTAACACAGACCAGTATAAACAGTGTTCAGAAGTGTAGACTGTATTTATTCACTAACACAGACCAGTATAAACAGTGTTCAGAAGTGTAGACTGTATTTATCCGCTAACACAGACCAGTATAAACAGTGTTCGGGAAGTGTAGACTGTATTTATTCACTAACACAGACCAGTATAAACAGTGTTCGGGAAGTGTAGACTGTATTTATTCACTAACACAGACCAGTATAAACAGTGTTCAGAAGTGTAGACTGTATTTATCCGCTAACACAGACCAGTATAAACAGTGTTCAGAAGTGTACACTGTATTTATCCGCTAACACAGACCAGAATAAACAGTGTTCAGAAGTGTAGACTGTATATATTCACTAACACAGACCGGTATAAACAGTGTTCAGAAGTGTAGACTGTATATATTCACTAACACAGACCGGTATAAACAGTGTTCGGAAGTGTAGGCTGTATATATTCACTAACACAGACCAGTATAAACAGTGTTCAGAAGTGTAGACTGTATATATTCACTAACACAGACCAGTATAAACAGTGTTCGGGAAGTGTAGACTATATATATCCGCTAACACAGACCAGTATAAGCAGTGTTCGGGAAGTGTAGGCTGTATATATTCACTAACACAGACCAGTATAAACAGTGTTCAGAAGTGTAGACTGTATATATTCACTAACACAGACCAGTATAAACAGTGTTCGGGAAGTGTAGACTATATATATCCGCTAACACAGACCAGTATAAGCAGTGTTCGGGAAGTGTAGACTATATATATCCGCTAACACAGACCAGTATAAACAGTGTTCAGAAGTGTAGACTGTATATATTCACTAACACAGACCAGTATAAACAGTGTTCGGAAGTGTAGACTATATATATCCACTAACACAGACCAGTATAAACAGTGTTCGGAAGTGTACACTGTATTTATTCACTAACACAGACCAGTGTAAACAGTGTTCAGAAGTGTAGACTGTATATATTCACTATTATGGACCAGTATAAACAGTGTTCAGAAGTGTACAATGTATTTATTCACTAACACAGACCAGTGTAAACAGTGTTCAGAATTGTACACTGTATATATTCACTAACACAGACCAGTATAAACAGTGTTCGGAAGTGTACACTGCATTTATTCACTAACACAGACCAGTATAAACAGTGTTCAGAAGTGTAGACTGTATTTATTCACTAACACAGACCAGTATAAACAGTGTTCGGAAGTGTAGACTATATATATCCGCTAACACAGACCGGTATAAACAGTGTTTGGAAGTGTAGACTATATATATCCGCTAACACAGACCGGTATAAACAGTGTTCAGAAGTGTAGACTGTATTTATTCACTAACACAGACCAGTATAAACAGTGTTCAGAAGTGTACACTGTATTTATTCACTAACACAGACCAGTATAAACAGTGTTCAGAAGTGTAGACTGTATTTATTCACTAACACAGACCAGTATAAACAGTGTTCGGAAGTGTAGACTGTATATATTCACTAACACAGACCAGTATAAACAGTGTTCAGAATTGTACACTGTATATATTCACTAACGCAGACCAGTATACACAGTTTTCAGAAGTCTAGACTGTATTTATTCACTAACACAGACCAGTATAAACAGTGTTCAGAAGTCTAAACTGTATTTATTAACTAACACAGACCAGTATAAACAGTGTTCAGAAGTCTAAACTGTATATATTCACTAACACAGACCAGTATAAACAGTGTTCAGAAGTGTAGACTGTATATATTCACTAACACAGACCAGTATAAACAGTGTTCGGAAGTCTAGACTGTATTTATTCACTAACACAGACCAGTATAAACAGTGTTCAGAAGTGTACACTGTATTTATTAACTAACACAGACCAGTATAAACAGTGTTTAGAAGTTTAGACTGTATATATTCACTAACACAGACCAGTATAAACAGTGTTCAGAAGTGTACACTGTATATATTCACTAACACAGACCAGTATAAACAGTGTTCAGAAGTGTAGACTGTATATATTCACTAACACAGACCAGTATAAACAGTGTTCGGAAGTCTAGACTGTATTTATTCACTAACACAGACCAGTATAAACAGTGTTCAGAAGTGTACACTGTATTTATTCAATAACACAAACCAGTATAAACAGTGTTCAGAAGTCTAGATTGTATTTATTGTTGTGAAAAATAATTTTATTACTTTGTGTTAGTGGATAAATATCCTTAAATGATTAGTTAAAATTAAGCAATTATAATTGTGTGAAATCTTGTATCTTATAAGTACTCATATGAATGACTAACCAGTATCTAGACATGCATTTAAACAGTTTAGAATCTGCACACTAACTGACATGCTGACTCAGTGTTTACACTTTTCTAATTTCTTAGATCTTTAACAGATCTGCACTTAGGCTTGTAGTATAAATTCCAAGTGTTAGTTAGGACAGTTGAACTTTAGGGCATCTCAGTGACCTTAAGTCCATTAGTGACCCCTCTGTATCTTGGTAACAGAAAAGGAATGTGGGTAATAAAACCTACAGTGTCAGAAGGGCATAATGAGTGTTTTGGGGTCATAGGTGCATGTGAAACATGCACGCAGAAACCTGAGTACTAACATGTCTAATTATGCATATTAATATATGTTAATCAGCCAGAAACGCCTTGCCAGCAGGGTATTCGTCATTTAGGGTATAAAAACTTTGGAGTCAGATGGGAAGGTCAGAACTTTGCGTGGAAGGGCACTAGGTTGCGTTTCTCATGTATTAGTTCTCCTGGTACCAGTATTAAAATAAATACTTTGGTTTGCTTTGAACTTCACTCGACTGGTTTTTGTGAAACTTCCGGAATGAGCACGCCTCCCTCAGGAGAGGGGGTGTATTTTGGATCTTTTGGAGATCTTCTAAATTTTAATTACTTTGGGAACGGTCCAAAAAGAACATTTAATTCTGCAATTGGTGACCCCGGACGTGCGGAAGTGTGAGAACAAGACCGACTTCGGACTCCTTTCCACTCGCGGCCGCAATTTGTTGAGGTGGGTGAGCAGACCCTGTTTTATTCAAATTCTGCATATTGGAATTTCTAAATCAGAGTGGTGCGGAGGTCTGAAGGCGGTCTGGAGTGAGGTAATGAGCAAATCAATTTATTTTAAATATGTTTTTATAATTTTTTATTGGTTTATACATTTGGGGTTGCTTGGTTATGGTATTTATAATGGTTTAGATGGATGTTGTGCCCATCATGGAATTTATAATGGTTTAGATGGATGTTTTGCCCATCTGAGACAGAGTGGTGGCGTCCTCAGCTCGGAACCTGACGAGGTTTCGTGTTAATTGCCTGGTCTAAGGGTAGGCCGTGAGAGTTCGTCTCCTCAGAAGTATATTCATAGCGGAAGTTGTCCCCGCGAAATGATTAAAAGAGCGGATGTTGTTCCCGCCACAATTTGTTGTTTATTTTAATGTAATTTGATTGTGTATTGATGTTTTATGTCTGTTTTGATTGCCTGTTATTCTTAGAGGCTGTTATGTGACTGTCGTGTATGTTTTTGCTCGCTAGAGGGCGATAGAGGAGTGTCTTGCTGTGTATGTGTATGTGTGTGTGTATGTCAGCTGAAAGAATTTTTTTTTTTTTTGGGAGAAAATGGAGAAAGTGGGGGACTGATCAACCCCCTTTTCTTCTGCGGTTGCTTTTGAGTGTGTGTGTGAAGAACCCTCCATGTGCTGTACAGAGCCATAAATTTTATGTGAGTGTGTTTAGAGAAAAGGGGGGAAAGGACATCTCTGTTTTTAGAGTGTCAGTGAGAGAGTGTGCTTAATGAGAACGGAAAATGTCATAAACAGAGATTTAGAAATTAATAGGGAAAGAAATTTGTAATGGTATAAATTATGAGCTTCGTTCAAGGACAGTTATTTAAAGAATATGAACCTCAATAAAATGAGGGGTTTGTTTATCTATGACAATGAGCCTGAACGGAAGACGTTTTAAAGTAAAACATATAAAGTAAATTAAATGAGCTTTCTTGGAGACTATACATTAAGAAAATATAGACTATGAGCTCCAGAAAGACGTTTTTAGATGTTGAGAATAGGAGAAAGGTGAGCAAGGTGTAAAGCTGAGTTATTAATAGGATATATTGAGGTAATTGTAAGGTTTAAATATGGGAATTAAAGGGAAAATTGTTAATTGAACACTTGCTCTAATTTTGAATCTGGTTTCTTTGATATTGTTAATTTAGGCTGGTGGTGGATAAAATATATTTGGTATTTGGTTTACTGCTTATTGTCCTAAGAATATTATTTTTCCGGTTTAGTTAGTATTTTTTTTTAACTATGGTAGTTCGTCTAAAAAATTTATTTTCGGCCACGGTTTGAATTTTCGTTAATTATAACATATTTTGTTACCTGCTTGCTATTTCAGTAGTTCTCAAAAGTTTGTTTTCGCTTGTTATAATATATCTTGTGATTTCACTGTGGCTTGAGGACTGTTGAGTGTCTCTGGACACTTGTTTTGTTCCTAAAATATAGTCGTTGGTTTAATTCTGTGTTGTGAGATCTTAGTCCTGCTTTTCTTGCTTTTTTCGTTTCCTACAAATTTTGTTTCATATACTGGCATGTTATTTCCTTCTGACTAATAAGCTTTTTTTTTTTTTTTCTCTCTCTCTCCGTGGGTCAGTTTCATACTTCATGTAAATTAGGCTTGACTTGCTTTTAAATATCATACTGTGTTTGAAGACAAACTTATGTTTTCTATCCATCTGTGAAATTATTCACAGAGCTGAGGTGGCCCTGCTTTTCTTGGCTGAGTTTGTAAACTTGACTGTAAAACTTTGGACTTTTTATTTTATATAAACTAAGGCGGACTGTGCTGAGAGCAGCGGCGGCTGCGTGGGCGCTCTGCGGGGGAGACCCTGGGAAAACTGTTTTAATTCACTCTGAATTGCGATGAAACCTAGCGGTGATAATTGATTTGCAATTAAAGGGTGAACTAGAACGAAGATCAATTCAGGTAAGGTCCAATTTTTTAATCAGCTTCTTACAGACATTATGGCTACTACTAGAGATTTACATAATGAATTAAACGCCATTTACGGCGTGGGGAATTGGGAATGGAAACCGTTTGTACAACAAATTGAAATTATTACTGAGGGATTAAAACTGGGAGAAATACATTTGAAAAAGTGGGATGTTGTGCACAAAAGTGTGCTACAGAGATTTGAAATGTGGGCCAAATTACACACAGGGGAGAAAACTTCTTTAATTTCCGGTATTAATCAGTTAAAAAGAGAGTTGGAGGAAATATTATGTCAGGCTGAAGCAGAGGTTAGTAAGGCTAGCCTTTTCCAGAGACCTAAGGCTCATACAAGTGTAAATATAGCCAAAACGGACATTGCGGAGCTTCAAAATTTTAAAATGGCGTTCCTCAGTCTCATTCCGCAGCTCGTGCTATTGAAGACATCAGGTCAGTCACCTTCGGACGCTCTATCACTCACTGCCGAGATGCCGGAAGTGGAAATCGCCTATACGAACCACAAGGGGGAGGAGCCTACAGCTCCTACAGCTCCGCCTCCCCCATATAACATAGGTCACGTCACACCAGTTGATAATGTCCCACCAGTTGATAATATCCTCCCTGTTTTCAGTGTTGATTCCGGCAAAGTGAGTGTACAGACAGACACAAGAGGTCGGGATTTTGCTTGTGAGCAGCCAGCTCAAAGTGACAAACACACAAACGCACACATACACGAACCATTCCAATTGCGAAAGCCACATGAGTCAATTTCAAATCCACACACAGACATTAACACCAACTGTTCTGACATTATAGCTGACACGGGAAAGCATGTAGAACAGGATAATCCGCGTCTTGTCGATAAACAAACACTAACAACACCATTTAAGAACCCGATGCCACGTAAAAATAAACAAAAAATATGGATTAAAGCTGATTTAGAGGGCCATGTCACAACGGATGACTCTGACTAAGATGAGGGACTTATAGCAGATGATGAGGACAGTGCGAATGGACGTCGTGGTGGTAGACGGATTACTGATTTGAACAAAACATTGCGTGCCATGGAAAAACTCATATTAGAAGAACAGAGACAATTGGACTTAAAACAACAGACTTTAGAATGCGACATGCACACTTCAGACAAAACGGACATTTTGAGACGTAGCACCAGACCCCGACACCCGCCTGACAGATATATGTCTGACACTAACGTTGACACTATGCTTCCATTAGTGGCCACTAGTACAGGAACATATAAATATGTACCATTATCACTGACTGATGCACAGACTTTGGTCGATCAGCTTCCGCCTTTATGTAGTGGAGCGGCTGCTTGGATTAGAAAGCTGGACAGTCTGACAGGTGGCGTGACTGTAGCACTTGGGGATTTTAGAAATATTATTAAAAGATCAACTACTTCCATGGAAGCAACTGAAATAGAAAAACAGGCTTTGACATTTAATAAACCTAACTATGATCTTTTCTATATGAACAATTATAAGGAAAAATTTGATAATAAAGACAAGGAGATATTTAAGTTACAAAGAGACTTACTAACTGTTATACTAGCAGAAGCCAGGAAATCTATAAATGATAATAAAAAGCTAACAACGTCTGATACCATGATGCCTATGACTGCACTGCCACATATGCAATCACCACAAATATTTATGAACAAAAATACATACATGCCTACTCAATCTGGGCCACCACAAAACCCACCATATAATTATGGACTAAGTCCATATTTCCCATATCAACCCTACTCAGGAGGCAGGGGGCGTGGTAATGGTGGGAGGAGGGGCAGGGCCCGCCGTCGGACAGCGGCATGTCTAAGATGTGGAGCTTTGGACCACTGGGCAGCACAATGTAGGGCACCACTGTCTACTGACACCAGCTATCCACAACAGACACCACAACCACAGGCGGCACCAAAGCCGGAGCCATCACATCTTCCTGCTGGCCAATACAGCATGGAGCCGTGGGGTGGACATTGACGGGGCTATGAGGAGCACCAGGACAGCAGGGCCAGGGCAGAACCCATGCTGTCATTAACTGTGGGGGCCTCCGAAATTGTTTTTCTGGTAGACACGGGAGCCACATGGTCAGCCATCAATAAAGTATTACCTGCACATCTGAGGAGCGGTCACACTGTGCAAGAAAGGGGCTTTTCGGGGAAATCTACATCACTGCAAAAAACAAGACATTTGCCAGTCAGTACTGGTACACAGACTGTGTCACATTCATTTTTAATTGCACCACAAGCACCCTTGAACATTTGTGGTAGAGACTATTTTATGCCAACCAGATGGAATCACACTTACGTGGTTGGACGGACACAAAACTGTGGCAGTGGTGGGGTACACTGACGGTATGTACCTGATGAGACCTCAACAGGATGAGTCGATAGACATTTCCTGGGCTTTAGTGACTGGACAGACGGACCGGTCACCACGACTCATTGCCTTGTTCCACCACTGTTCGACTTGGATTACAGCCATGGCACCCTACGTTCCTCCGCCCGACCCATTCCATGTCACTCTGTTTTATGATGTAGGGGGAGATTTAACTTATTATGAATATTTTCAAACAGAATTAGAGGGTACACAGTGGTCGGTTGACACCACAGGGATTTGTGTGGGTCCTGAAGGGGTGGCATGTCCTGTTTCACTAACACCACAACAACATAATTGGTATAAACTGTCTGACACGGCGGCACCACAAATTTCACTAGCTCTCGATCAGAGACACGAGGCCAAGCAGTTGGGCCCTATGGTAAAAAGAGCAAATGAGGCCACGGATTGGGTCCGGACACAGCTGCTTGGTGTCATGTTTTCGCAGTCCACACAGACATATCACATCACTGATAACTCACCAATCTTAGTCACATTGCACCATCAATTGCTGCCTAGACACCATTGTTGTGAGGACTGTGATTATCTACAGATGGAGGTATTATTAGCATCACTACCTGACACATTGTGGTCCACAGGACCAGATGATGTATGATAGACTAATCAAACACTTGTCTATTTTTGTATGAATATTACACAACCAATTTGGATTGCACAATATAAACTAAAAACTAGAGACTGTGTAAGAACATGTTAGCATTTTTAGAACTGACTGGTTACAGCAGACAATACATTACTGACTTTGTTGGACGAACATAACCTTTTAGGGACATGGTGAAATATCTAGGGATGAGAAATTTGTCTGGTAAGCTTAATTGGACGGTGGAGTCTGAACAGGCGTTTATAGACGTTAAACAAGCCTTATCCGTTGCAGTTGACTTGGCCAGACCTGACTATTAATTACCTTTTTACACGGATGTTTCTGAAACAGACACTGTGATCAATGGTGTACTGTTTCAGAAAAAGGGGGAAGGTAGAGCAGTACTAATGTATTTAAGTGTCCCATTGGACCTTATAGAGAGGAGACAATCACAGTGCACAAGACATGTAGCAGGACTGACTAAATTAGTTTAGAAAACAGCACATTTGGTAGCAGGATATCCATTGCGCATTCTAACCACACATGGAGTAGTAGCGTACATAAACTCACAGATGTTCACACTCACTCCATTGAGACAGAGACGCATTCACAAAGCATTGACTGCACCCAACATCACCTACACACACGAAGGAGTTAATATGGCGGATGGGATGTTGGAAGGTCCACCACATGAGTGCGAGGAACAGGTGGAAAGGCAAGGAAAAGTAAGACCAGACTTACAAGCCACACCCATTCCAGGGTCATGGAATTTATGGACGGATGGGTGTGGGTACAGGGCAGATACAGGTGAAGTCAGAGCAGGATACGCAGTAGTTCAGGAAGCGAAGGGGGAAACACAAGAGTTTCAGACAGTTATTGCAGACGAAGTGAAACAAAACCCATCGGCGCAGAAGGCAGAACTGCTAGCAGTAATTTCAGCATTAGAAGTGGCACATATAGGAAAACAACAAAACACTGGAAAATCTAAAACAATGGTGGCACCCATACATGTCAGCATTAGTAGTTGATTACATCACTAAATGTCAGATTTGTAACACTCAGAACATAACAAAAGCATTTAAACTAGCTCCAGGAAGGTTTCCATTGCCAGATTCTCATGGACATGAGATTCAAATGGATTACACAAATATGATTGACCCCATTAGGAGATATAGATATCTCCTGGTCGTTGTAGATAGATTCTCGGGGTGGGTAGAGGCACTCCCCACTCTGAGGGAAGATGTAAAATGAGTCTGTAAGTTTCTGATTAATTGTTGGATTACGAACCATGGGTTTCATAGGAAAATTTTTTTTTATTTATTTTTTATATTTTTTCAGATAACGGGAGTCATTACTCGAGTAAAACACTGCAGTGGGTGGAGCAGTCGTTGGGGCTGCGCCATAGCTATGGTTGTGTGTATCATCCTGCC
This sequence comes from Hoplias malabaricus, assembly GCF_029633855.1. Classification (NCBI taxonomy): domain Eukaryota; kingdom Metazoa; phylum Chordata; class Actinopteri; order Characiformes; family Erythrinidae; genus Hoplias; species Hoplias malabaricus. The sequence goes on along the minus strand of NC_089803.1, from coordinate 255,376 downwards.
TCACAAGGTCAGGTGAAGAGGATGAATCAAAATTTGAAAATCAAATTAGCAAAAATCAAACTGGCCACGGGCATGAATTGGCTTGATGCCCTTCCAATTGTTTTAATTAGTGTCTATAGTTAAGTGAACAGAAATACAGGGTTCACTCCTTTTGAATTAGGGAGGGGCATCGCTTTTCCAGGCCCCTCCAACGCGCTTGCGTCCCCCCAGAAACTACCTCAAGCAGAGTACCGACAGCTATATGAAGAACTAAAAGCTGTTTGTAAAGATTTCTCTATACAGGTGCAGGAAAGGAGAGAAGGAGAAGAAACGGAGGAGAAGGATCCAGAAGTGACAGTCTCACCCTGGGTCCTCCTGAAGGTCATCAAGCGGAAGTGGTACGAACCTCGCTGGACAGGACCCTACCAGGTGACAGAGAGAACCAGTTGTGCAGTCCGGCTGAAGGGTAAAGGCTTATAGTGGTACCACCTCACACAGTGCAGAGCCGCACCGACACCTAACATCAAACATTCACTGAAGGAAAACAACACCTCAGAAGAGGCTGATCAAGCAGCCTCAACCAACATAGGGGCAGAATAATCCCCTGAGGCAGGGGCACGACAAGGAAAGTCTATCCTTGCCCCCAGCGCAGATCCCTACCAGCGGATGAAGAATACACTTTAACACATACACATATAGGGCTCATTGTAATCTCTTAGTCCAGAGAGTGAGTGGTAGGACAGAGGTGTCCACTCCTAACAGGAGTGGTGTAATTGCCCGCTACCACCACAATCTGCCATCACGCTCTACCTAAGTCACTCGCCAAGCCGGGGGTGACCTAGGCAGACCAATTTAACATTAATTGCTTATCATTTATCTAAATGTATTGACCTGTCAGTTGGACAGGTCAAAAGGGGGAATTGTTGTGAAAAAAAATTTTATTACTTTGTGTTAGTGGATAAATATCCTTAAATGATTAGTTAAAATTAAGCAATTATAATTGTGTGAAATCTTGTATCTTATAAGTACTCATATGAATGACTAACCAGTATCTAGACATGCATTTAAACAGTTTAGAATCTGCACACTAACTGACATGCTGACTCAGTGTTTACACCTTTCTAATTTCTTAGATCTTTAACAGATCTGCACTTAGGCTTGTAGTATAAATTCCAAGTGTTAGTTAGGACAGTTGAACTTTAGGGCATCTCAGTGACCTTAAGTCCATTAGTGACCCCTCTGTATCTTGGTAACAGAAAAGGAATGTGGGTAATAAAACCTACAGAGTCAGAAGGGCATGATGAGTGTTTTGGGGTCATAGGTGCATGTGAAACATGCACGCAGAAACCTGAGTACTAACATGTCTAATTATGCATATTAATATATGTTAATCAGCCAGAAACGCCTTGCCAGCAGGGTATACGTCATTTAGGGTATAAAAACTTTGGAGTCAGATGGGAAGGTCAGAACTTTGCGTGGAAGGGCACTAGGTTGCGTTTCTTATGTATTAGTTCTCCTGGTACCAGTATTAAAATAAATACTTTGGTTTGCTTTGAACTTCACTCGACTGGTTTTTGTGAAACTTCCGGAACGAGCACGCCTCCCTCAGGAGAGGGGGTGTATTTTGGATCTTTTGGAGATCTTCTAAATTTTAATTACTTTGGGAACGGTCCAAAAAGAACATTTAATTCTGCATTATTCACTAACACAAACCAGTATAAAGTGTTCAGAAGTCTAGATTGTATTTATTCACTAACACAGACCAGTATAAACAGTGTTCAGAAGTGTACACTGTATATATTCACAAACACAGACCAGTGTAAACAGTGTTCAGAAGTCTAGACTCTATATATTCACTAACACAGACCAGTATAAACAGTGTTCAGAAGTCTAGACTGTATTTATTCACTAACACAGACCAGTGTAAACAATGTTCAGAAGTCTAGACTGTATATATTCACTAACACAGACCAGTATAAACAGTGTTCAGAAGTCTAGATTGTATTTATTCACTAACACAGACCAGTATAAACAGTGTTCAGAAGTCTAGATTGTATTTATTCACTAACACAGACCAGTATAAACAGTGTTCAGAAGTGTACACTGTATATATTCACTAACACAGACCAGTGTAAACAGTGTTCAGAATCTACCCATAGTGCGATCACTATGAATCTTCTGGCTGTTTACATCAGGCTCTTCATGGAGGCAAGTGTAATACAGAAGTGATCAGATCACAAAAATGCAGATTAATGCCAGGTGTAAGCACAGCCCAGTGTTTGGACAAAAAACACCAAGAGCTTGCAGATATCTCCTCCTCCTCTCCCAGCCTTTCTTTCCTCAAATAGACAGACTTTTGCCATAAGATGAGCTAATTGTGAGGAAAATATATGATGTTACTGTTGTGATATACATATTGTGAATGATTATATATATTTTGCTGTGAATATTAATGTTTTCCTGTTTAAATCTAAATTTTGAGAACTACACATTGACCAATGTTCTGCTCTTAATCTGGCAGCGTTTCTCTGGGGATACACATGTTAACAGTTGCTGAATAACACCACCAACACTTTTTGGCAATTTTTCTTCCTCCTCATATTAAGACACTAGTCATAAATTATAGTAATTACATTGACCAGAGGAGGGTAGGTCCCCTGTGTGAGCCTTGGTTCCTCTCAAGGTTTCTTCCTCAGCTCTGAAGGAGTTTCTCTGTGTCACTGTCGTCCCTGGCCTCTCCTGGGGCTTTTTACATCTTTACATTTCATGTCAAAACTGTGTCTTTACCAGAACTCTGTTGTGAAGCTGTTTTGTGACATCATTTGTTGTAAAAAGCGTAACACAAATATATTTGATTTGATATGTTAATACTATGACAGATAACTTGACCCAAGTGATCTGACCTACACACTCACACCAGACAAGACTTCTGATATATGATCAATTCATCATGTGAAAACACTCAGTCATTCCTCCTACAGGATGTTAAAAGTTGTGTATCTCCTGGTGCACTCTGCCTCTTTTAGGGTTAACTTACTCCAATCCTTTCGGGTTGGTGGTGAACAAAGCCTATTTGGTTGAACGCCACTCGATACGTTAAAATAACCATGTGGAGGGTGTCAATGACTGCCTTCTGAACATCTGTGAAGTCCGCGGTCTTCTCCATGGGGAACCATTTAAAGGCTTAGGAGACCTTTGCAGGTGTTTTTTATTTTATCCCTTTGGGTTTTCATTGGCTGTAAACCATAATCATAAACATTTAAAGAAATAAACACTTGAAATACTTGACTCTAATGAATCTGTATGAGTTTCACTTTTTTAAATTAATTACTGAAATGAACTGTAATCTATTTTATTTAGATTTACCTTTATTTACTAGTTTATTTATTTTTTCTTTTGGCAAATTTTTAAATACATTTTACTAGCTTTAAAATACAAATAAACAATAAAATATAAACAATGAAAACAAAAGTATTGTGAGCAATAGCAAAACACAACAATAATAATTTACTATTTAAAAATGTAGCCCAAAAAACCCACATACAATTGTCCATCCATCCATCCATTATCTGTAACCGCTTATCCAATTTAGGGTCGCGGGGGGTCCAGAGCCTACCTGGAATCATTGGGCGCAAGGCGGGAATACACCCTGGAGGGGACGCCAGTCCTTCACAGGGCAACACAGACACACACACATTCACTCACACACTACATACAATTGTGGATAATTTATTAAAATATATTTGATAGTGAGTCATTTGCCATTCTGTCAGGAAAGAGGGGCGGACTGACGGAGCGGACGCACACGCTAAAGCACAGAAACTTTATTTTACAGTAATAACAAAACAAAGAGACTTTTAACAGAAGACAAGAAACGGGGATCCAAGCAGGCTAAACGGGACACGGGGAGCTAAACAGGACTAACGGGACGACAGAGGAAATACAACGACAACATGGAAACCAATAACGGAGAAACTTTACAGAGACAGACTAGAGAACACGACAGACTTGACATGGTACAAAGAACGAATGACCAAACAGGAAGTGCAGGAAGGGGACTTAAATACAAGACACTGACGAGACGCACCTGAGACAGATAACAAGGGGGCAGGGTAACAAATGACAGACGAGGAGGCGGAACTGTAACATGCTTTTTACATGTAATGTCATGATTAATGTGATGGACTTTTTTTCCCCTGATCCAACATTTTAAAAATTGTTATTAAAAGATTTAATGCACAAAACAGATAAGAATAAACACTAAAGCTAATGCCAGCAGGTGGCACCATTTCATCTGTTACATATACTTTATATGATATACGGGGCGGCACGGTGGTCGCAGTCACACAGCTCCAGGGGCCTGGAGGTTGTGGGTTCGATTCCCGGTCCAGGTGACTGTCTGTGAGGAGTTGGTGTGTTCTCCCCATGTCCGCGTGGGTTTCCTCCGGGTGCTCCGGTTTCCTCCCACAATCCAAAAATACATGTTGGTAGGTGGATTGGCGACTCCAAAGTGTCCGTAGGTGTGAATGTGTGAGTGTGTGTCTGTGTTGCCCTGTGAAGGACTGGCGCCCCCTCCAGGGTGTATTCCTGCCTTGCGCCCAATGATTCCAGGTAGGCTCTGGACACACCACAACCCTGAATTGGATAAGCGGTTACAGATAATGAATGAATGAATGATATACAGTGGTGTGAAAAAGTGTTTGCCCCCTTCATATTTTATTTATTTATTTATTTATTTATTTTTGCATGTTTATCACTCTCACATGTTTCAGATCAAACAAATGTAGATATTACTCAAAGACAACACAAGTAAACACAAAATGCAGTGAACAGTGGGCCTCATTTCAGATGGTGATGAGGGAGTCTGCAGGAATGAGGGGGAATGTCTAGGTCCTGGCTCTTAACACCTCTAGGACAAAGGAGATCATCGTGGACTTCAGGAGAACAAAGCAGCCAGACCACATCCCCCTCCACATGTTTGGAGAAGCAGTGTGGAAAGTGTGATGTTCCTCTGTGTCCACATCAACAAACACCTAACCTGGTCTCCTAACCGCACTGACTCCCATTCCACCCCCTTCCTGACAACATCACCCCTCATACACTAGGACCTTGTGCTGTCAATGTGTTCATTCTGTTCATTTTCAATCGGTGAATACTCACTCTGCACAAACAGAGCACACCTCTATACTCTGTCTGTTCTGTAGTGTCTACTGCACAGTAAGTGTTCACCGTCACTTTAAAGTAGTGATATTTATTACTCATAACTGTTATTACTGTGTACTCTGCCCCTAGCACTGTCTGATGGACACACAGACTGCCCCTTATTTACACAGTAGCACACCTCTATACTCTGTCTGTTCTGTAGTGTCTACTGCACAGTAAGTGTTCACTGTCACTTTAAAGCAGTGATATTTATTACTCATAACTGTTATTACTGTGTATTCTGCTCCTAGCACTGTCTGATGAACATACAGACTGCCCCTTATTTACACAGTAACACACCTCTATACTCTGTCTGTTCTGTAGTATCTACTGCACAGTAAGTGTTCATCGTCACTTTAAAGCAGTGATATTTATTACTCATAACTGTTATTACTGTGTATTCTGCTCCTAGCACTGTCTGATGAACATACAGACTGCTCCTTATTTACACAGTAACACACCTCTATACTGTCTCTGTTCTGTAGTGTCTACTGCACAGTAAGTGTTCACCGTCACTTTAAAGCAGTGATATTTATTACTCATAACTGCTATTACTGTGTAACACCACTCTCAACTGTTTGTGAAGAAGAACTGTAACAGAACATATGCTGTAATCTGGAATCAGGAAATCACTACCCACCCTGCAGTTCATGTAAAACTGACATTTATATTGTAATATATACCTCAAAGACTTGTACATCAAATGACATGTCCTTCTCCCATGCCTCCTCTGGATCATCCAGATGGTCACTGGTGAACTTCAAAAGTGCCTGGACATTTGCTAGTGTGAGCAGGGGGCCTCTCGTGCCCTGCAGGATTTTAATCCATGATGACGTAGTGTGTTATTAATGGAGACTCTGGTCCCAGCTCTCTTCAGGTCATTGAGCATGTCCTCCTGTGTAGTTCTGGGTGATTCTTGAGCTTTCACAGAATCATCCTTAACCCTCGAGGTGATGTCATGCACAGAGCCCCAGAGGAAGACTGACAGTCACCTTGTGTTCTTCCATTTTCTAATATTTGCGCCAACAGTTGTTGCCTTCTCACCAAGCTGCTGCCTACTGTCCTGTAGCACATCCCAGCCTTGTGCAGGTCTACAGTTTTGTCCCTGGTGTTCTTAGACAGCCGTTTGGTCTTGGTCATGGTAGAGGCATTGGAGTGTGACGGATTTGAGTGTGTGGACAGGTGTCTTTTATACAGGTAACAAGTTCAGACAGGTGTAATTAGTAAAGGTAATTATTACACAATATGAGATCTTCTTAAAGAAAAATTAACAGGTCTGTGAGAGCCAGAATTCTTGCTGTTTGGTAGGTGATCAAACACTTATTTCATGTAATAAAATGCAAATTAATTATTTACAAGTCATACAATGTGATTTTCTTGATATTTGTTTCAGATTCTGTCTCTCATAGTTACAGACCTCTCCTTTCTTTGTAAGTGGGAAAACTATAAAATAGTGTATCAAATACTACTGTGTATTTAAAACAATTTTCAAATAAAAACATTATTCACTTTAATAAATAATTATATAAAACATTATATATTTAAAACAATATTCAAATAAAAAGTGCATACTGTCAGACACGAGGGGTGCGGACTGACTGAGGCGGACGCACTCGCTAAAACACAGAATACTTTATTAAACTGAAGTTAAACTAAACAAAGACAGGCAGACTTGGACAGAGATAATCAAACGGAAACCTAGACTAAAGAGACAGATACTAAAAATAAACAGAGGGAACTAGACAGACAGAGATAAACCTAGACACAGAAAGCAAAACAACGAGACAGGGAACTGGAATCTAATGAGAACGAGAATGACACAAAACAACAGGACCTGACTGGGAACACGACAAAACAAAGGTGAAATGTTCAACAAACAGGAAGGGGACTTAAATACACGAACAGACGAGACACACCTGAAACAGATAACGTGGGTGACGAACAAGGAGGCGGAACAAAGGCAGAGACAAGAAACAACAACAAACATAGCCATGTGCTCGCTCTCAGCCCATGGCCAGACAAAACAGACATGACGAGGGCATGACACATACACTAATAAATAATTATATAAAACATTATTCACTTTAATAAATAATTATATAAAACATTATATATTTAAAACTACATCAATAAAAACTGTATTCACTTTAAACAATAACTGAATAATACCACAGTCATCTTTCACATGATTGGCTGATGAAAGAATGATTGACAGCAGCTTTGCCTAGTCACTATCCCATATGATCAGGGCTGTAAAGCCCCACCCCCTTATTCTATATTCATGAGCCCGACATCACAACGTAATGGAATATCTCCGTTACCACATTTTCTGTTTTGTTTATTGTTTACAGCAAACAGTGTGTTATTTGATTATTGAAGTGCAAAAATTTTTTTTTTGTTTAAAGTGAATAATGTCTTTATAGTTTATAAATTTTATTTGTTTAATGTTTACAGTGTATAATTTTTGTATTGTTTAGTGTATATCAATTTTATGGTTTACAGTGTATGATTTTATGTATTATTTAGTTTATAATTATTTAATTGTTTAGTGTATATTTATTGTTTACAGTGTATGATTTTATTTATTATTTAATTTTAATCATTTTGTTTATAGTGTTTATTTTTTACAATGTATAGTGATTGTATCTATTATTTACAATTTATAATTATTATATTGTGTATTGTTTAGAGTGAATGTTTATTGTTTAGTGTATAGTGATTTTACTTATTATTTACAGTTCATAATTATTTTATTTTTTATTATTTAGAATGTATGTTTATTGTTTACAGCGTATAGTGAGTTTATTTATTATTTACAGTTTAATTTTTATTGTTTATTGTCTAGAGTGTGTATATATATATATTTTTTATTGTTTAAAGGAGAGTGAAACACTTTTCTGCTTCTAAGTTTCCATTCCACCTTAAATAGTGCAGTCGTTACATTCTAATGCTTCAGTACACCCGCAATTTACAGCAGCATCACTTAAGGTGGAACTGGGAGTTTGAATTTTAAGCTCAAACTTGCATGGGAAATTTGAATTAAATCTCAGGATTACATCGCTGTTTTACATACTGCCTTTCCCTCGCTGGCCCTTTTACAGACTGCTGCTTTAAAGACGACGCTGACAGTACTTTTATAAGAGTCTGGGGATACTTCTGGTATTTCTGGCTCCGCCTCTGAGCCCGTCCTCTTCCTGGTGTATAAAACTCGAGCCCGAGCCGTCCTCTCGCCTCTGCAGGGTTACTTCACCGTCGTCAGGGACAGTTTATCGGGTCAGAATGGAGCGCGGTACCTTAAGTCTTCTCTATAGCGGAACTACGCTGTTTAAAGCGACACAGGGGAGCTCCTACAAAGCGGGCTCGGTCGCTCAGACCCGCCCGGACCAGGCACTCTGCTCCTCTGAGGACGGCGGGTCCCTGCCCGAGTCCCCGCAGACCGAAGACTTTATCCCGGACTTCCCCTGCCCCGGCGCTCTGCAAGAGGACACCCGCCGCCTAATGGCCGAATTTTACCGGGGAAAGACCGTCCCGGGCCGGGCTCCGCACCCCGCCCTCGGCACCATGGAGAAGGTGGTCGGGGATCTGGTTTTGAAACACCGCCTGGCCTACAACGGTGAGGAAATACAGCCTTTATCTTAATAAAATCTACACCTTTTTATTCTTTACCAAGGGATTACAGCGATTAAAAGCCTTTTTTTTTTACCGGGGGATTATAACGTCTAAGGTGTGTCTGATAAATTGAGCTAAATTTAGTCTGGTGTCCACAGAGCCTTCCAGTCCACCTTAAATGGCGCAGTTGTTACTTTGTGGCTCCGGTAAAATCAGTAATTCCACCGTGAATGGCGCCTGCACAACTCTGCATTCCACCTTAAATGGAATAGCGATTATAATGTGATACCAGTTCCGCCTTAAATGCTGCACAGTTTAAGGTGGAATGGCAAAATCCTACGCACGGAACCGATGCGGTTTGAGAAAAGGAAATTATGAGAAACTAAAGTTGTTTTCAGAGAAATATCTGAGCGTTAGGGTGAAAGGGGCGGGGCTACACCACTGTGGAGTCTAACAGCTCAGCGGAGGGGCGTGTCTAACAGCGCTATTTTATTATAATAATGTTAGACTACTGTCTCTAATACGTCCTTATTGTGTGTTATTAACGAAGCGGCTGTTCACTTTTTGATTATCGGTTTATTATTAATATCTGGCCAAGTCTGTGTGTCCGGTAGAGCTATAGATTTGGTGTGTGTGTGTGTTTGCGCACTTTTGGGTGTTTTTTTCCTGGAACTGAGATCGACTTCCTCTGAAACAGGGAGGGCTTATCACCCCCCCCCCCCCCCCCACACACACACACATTCAGAGAAAAAAAAACCCTTCTACCACAAACACTTCGCAGGAATACACTTTATATACACACACACACACACAGACTGATGTAAACACTGCCCACACTGACAGGTATTTATAGGTCTTTGTATAGTTTAGTAATGACGCAGGAATGCTTTGATCAGTGTGTGAGAGAGACAGACAGACAGACAGTTTAACTTGTTTATCAGGAGAATCTACTACATACAGAGTGAGACAGGGAGAGAGAGAGACAGACAGTTTAACCTGTTTATCGGGAGAACCTACCCAACTAGAGAGAGAGACTGAACAAATGAGTCAGAATACAGAAAGAGTGAGTCAGAGTGAAATGGTGAGGGAGTGAGATACTGGGTGAATGAGATGAAGAATACGGGAAGAGTGAATCAGATTGGGGTTTGAGGGAGTGAGAAATAGTGAGATACAGAGAGAGAGAGTGAGTGACTGAGTCAATACAGTGAGAGAGAAAGGGAAATGAGAAACAAAGGGCTTCATTTATTTAAACAGAGAGGGAGACAGATTGGGCCCTGGAGAAAGGAGAACTGAGAAGTGTTTTTTTAGGCAGAACTCCACCGGGGCTTTACCGCTTAAAACAAAAAAGTCCACGTTCACTGTCAGCATTACGTCACATCCTTAACCAGTTATGACTAAACTTCTGTTAAAATTCCACTTCTGCCTCTTCCCCTTCAATAGAGCAACAGTTCATTTATATATTAAAGAGCCAGCTGGGGGTCTGTGTGTCAGATTGACTAAAAGTAGTTAGAAACGACAGGCTTGTGTCAAAGTAAGATGAGGGGGGAGCTGTGGGTGTAGTGGTAATTGGGTACCTGTACATGATGGGGTACAGAGTGAAGCGGGTAGACCTGTGGGTGTAGTGCTAACTGGGCATCTGTACGTGAAGAGAGTGGAGCTGTGGGTGTAGTGCTAACTGGGCATCTGTACGTGATGGGGTACAGAGTGAAGCGGGTGGAGCTGTGGGTGTAGTGCTAACTGGGCATCTGTACGTGATGGGGTACAGAGTGAAGAGAGTGGAGCTGTGGGTGTAGTGCTAACTGGGCATCTGTACATGATGGGGTACAGAGTGAAGCGGGTGGAGCTGTGGGTGTAGTGCTAACTGGGCATCTGTACGTGATGGGGTACAGAGTGAAGCGGGTGGAGCTGTGGGTGTAGTGCTAACTGGGCATCTGTACGTGATGGGGTACAGAGTGAAGAGAGTGGAGCTGTGGGTGTAGTGCTAACTGGGCATCTGTACGTGATGGGGTACAGAGTGAAGCGGGTGGAGCTGTGGGTGTAGTGCTAACTGGGCATCTGTACGTGATGGGGTACAGAGTGAAGCGGGTGGAGCTGTGGGTGTAGTGGTAACGGCATCTGTACGTGATGGGGTACAGAGTGAAGCGGGTGGAGCTGTGGGTGTAGTGGTAACGGCATCTGTACGTGATGGGGAACAGAGTGAAGAGGGTGGAGCTGTGGGTGTAGTGGTAACGGCATCTGTACGTGATGGGGTACAGAGTGAAGCGGGTGGAGCTGTGGGTGTAGTGCTAACTGGGCATCTGTACGTGATGGGGTACAGAGTGAAGAGGGTGGAGCTCACTTTGTGATCTTTGATGTATTTCTCCTCAGGAATGGTCCAGCGGGTTTCGTTGGAGGACAACAGAATGGAGGTCATAAGCAGAGTGGCTAAGCTCATGTTTGAAGACGGTACGATGAATTGGGGCCGGGTGGTCAGTCTGGTGGCATTCGGAGAAGTTGTCTGTGAGAAACTCAGGGAATCTGGCCAAGACGAGTGTGTGGAGTACGTCGTTGATCACATTTCTACTTACCTCAGCACATACCAGCACCAGTGGCTCATCAACAACAAAGGATGGGTCAGTCTTCCTCAGAACTCTACAATTAAAGTCAGTCCACCTTAACTGGAGAAAATAATGTAGGATTACAGTCAGTCCACCTTAACTGAAGAAAACAATGCAGGATTACAGTCAGTCCACCTTTAACTGGGCGAAACACCAGAGCATTACTGTCAGTCTTCATGCCGTAGGATTAGTCAGTCCACCCCAGAAGAACTAGCAGTAAGAACTCCATTAGGCTCCGCCCACCCACACACCTGGGGGACAGTTGTTCTGATTATCTCTTAAGGAGGCATAGATTATAATTAGGACTCCTTTCAGAAACGGGTTTCTAATTCTACAGAAACTCACAGATGACTGAGTGAATTTGAATATGTAAATGATCAGGTTAAAGCCTTATTTTATTGTGTTGAATGTTAATTAGAGAATTAAAGAAGTCGAATGAGTATCGACTGAGCTCTGAGAGACTCAGAGGAGACTTGGCTCAGTTTTTCCACTCCTTAATTATTTAGGCAGGTGTGTGTTTACATCACGCACATCTGAGAGCAGTCTCTCTCTCTCTCTCTGTCTCTCTCTCTTAGTAAACATCACTCGATTCAGTGGCTGAAATTAATATTTTTAGGTTCTTTGTTTTGAATATAATGTGTTTCTGTAAATTGAGGGTGTTAGGAATTTATTATCTTATTGTATCTTTTAGAACATCAAAGGGCATCTATATGTTATAATAATATGTTATTTTCACCTAGAATCTGTATTTAGTTAAGGCTAGCTTTAATGGTAGGTGTTTGTTTAGTTAAAGCTGGGTTTAATGGTAGGTGTTAGGTTAGTTAAAGCTGGGTTTAATGGTAGGTGTTAGTTAAAGCTGGTTTTAATGGTAGGTGTTTGTTTAGTTAAAGCTGGGTTTAATTGTAGGTGTTTGTTTAGTTAAAGCTGGGTTTAATGGTAGTTGTTTTAGTTAAAGCTGGGTTTAATGGTAGGTGTTTGTTTAGTTAAAGCTGGGTTTAATGGTAGGTGTTTGTTTAGTTAAAGCTGGGTTTAATGGTAGGTGTTTGTTTAGTTAAAGCTGGGTTTAATGGTAGGTGTTAGTTTAGTTAAAGATGGGTTTAATGGTAGGTGTTAGTTTAGTTAAAGATGGGTTTAATGGTAGGTGTTTGTTTAGTTAAAGCTGGGTTTAATGGTAGGTGTTTGTTTAGTTGAAGCTGGGTTTAATGGTAGGTGTTTGTTTAGTTGAAGCTGGGTTTAATGGTAGGTGTTTGTTTAGTTGAAGCTGGGTTTAATGGTAGGTGTTTGTTTAGTTGAAGCTGGGTTTAATGGTAGGTGTTTGTTTAGTTGAAGCTGGGTTTAATGGTAGGTGTTTGTTTAGTTAAAGATGGGTTTAATGGTAGGTGTTAGTTTAGTTAAAGCTGGGTTTAATGGTAGGAGTTAGTTTAGTTAAAGCTGGGTTTAATGGTAGGTGTTTGTTTAGTTAAAGCTGGGTTTAATGGTAGGTGTTTAGTTAAAGCTGGGTTTAATGGTAGGCGTTTGTTTATTTTAAGCTGGGTTTTTTGTTGATTGTGGTGTTAACCTCATGGTTGGTTGGTTGTTTTTCAGGATGGTTTTGTGGAGTTTTTCCGGAAGGACGACCCCGAGTCACAAGTGTGGAACACACTGGTGAAGTTGGTCGGAGTCGCCGGCCTGGGGGCAGGGCTTGCACTACTGATGCGATGAAGGGGCTGGGCCTGCACTACTCACATGCTGAAGGGTTGGAGCTGAACATAGAATGTGAACACTATGGTTTTGTCATGTCGTCCATAGTGGAGGTGTTCACCAGCTTCACCTGAACAGCAGATCAGTTTCTCTGAGGACTGCTGGCTGCACTCGGGGGACTGGGCCGGTCTCGGAGGACTGGGCAAGTCTCGGGAGACCGGGCTGGACTCGGTGGACTGGGCTGGACTGGGAGGAAAGGGAGATTGAAAGTGCCTGTTCCGTCCAGAATTTGGATGGGGAGATTGGATGTGCCTGTTTTTTGCTGATTAGACTGTTTTAGTTTTGTGACTGTGCTGAAAAAATAGATTATTATATTTGTAGATGTACATAATGTAAATAGACACTTGGTATATATTAGAATATTATTTTCTTTTGGCCAGGATCCACAGTATAATTGTTCCAAGGCTTATGTTTAGATTATTGTCCACAACCAGATTGAATAGTTTCACATAGTGTGTGTGTGTGTGTGTCCCTGTATGAATGTGTGCGAGTGTGTTTTAGATTTAGCTAGAATTATTAAAATCTTTAAACTAACTGTGCTTCAGATTCAGAGATCACTTAAAGGTAAAGGGATAAAAAGATTCTTTTACCAAATAAAACAGAATAATCTGGATTATGATCCTTTTTTTTTTTTTTTTTTTTTTTTTTTTTTAATAAATAAGCCAAAAAAAGGTAATGACTTTTATTGTCATTTGTGAATAAATCATGTTTATGCTTCGTACAGTGGGTCCCTCACATCCAGGCAGCCATGTTGCATTTTATAGTGCACAGCAGAGTTCATATAGTTGGGTTCCTTATAGAGACGTCTGTAGGTTGACGTTCCCAATGGGTTCTTCCCTTCCCTCATTTTACCCACAATTCAGTGCAGCGTGTTGAACCACAGTATCCAGAGTTTGTCTTTAAATCGTTTCCATAAAGAACAGGATATAACGCTTATGAAAATGAATTAAAGTCTTCGTTGTTTCTAGACATGAGCTGGTTTTACAGGCTCTTTTCTGAGAATAAATGTATGTAAATACAGAATTAACAAAAAACAACATCCACGTGTGAAGCTCTGAGGAAAAAGCCACGTCTCTGAACCTGAGCTCTGTGTGTGAGCTCTCTGGTTATTCTCTGAACCAGGAGGCAGCGCTGCCTTCAGATCCAGTTTAAGTCGTGATCTTAACAAATGTATACGTGTCATTTTTAACTGCTGGTGAAATCTGACCTAAGGCAGAGACTGTGAATGTTTGAGAGGAAAAAAAAGAAAATGAATTTAATTCTGTCTTTGTTTATAAAGAAATAGTGTAGACTGAACTCCTTACACTCTGGCTTTTTCCTTTTTTTATGTTTTTTTTTTGGGAATTCTTACAGGCGTGACGTTCACCACAGCGTGACCACAGGACTTCAGAGAAGTCACTGGTGAGTGAGTCATGGAAGGACTGGGGCTAAATTTAAATGAAGCAGAAGCGTGACTTGGAAGCAGTGACCTGAGGGAATTTGGGCTGAGGTCCAGTTCCTGCTCTTTAGTTTCTGTTCTCCACCCCATGAAAGTAATCCAGAAATGACAGATTCCCATGAGAAATTCTGCCCCTGACAAAAGTGACGTGTTCATCACAGTTGGGGTGGGGACTCCATCAGATTTGTACTCATTAACCATAAGTAAAAACAAATATAAAATTCAACAGGAAGGGTTTTACAGTGACAGGTTCCTCAGTCACTGTGGATTAAACTGAAGGAACCGTCGTGTAATTTGCATCTCTTAAACCAAAATGCAAAAGAGTCTCCAGTTAAAGTGGCAGATAGACTTTAGTGAGCTGCTGGACTCTGTTATTTAACATGGTCTGAAGAAGAAAAATATCATCTGAAATAGTAGATAGGGTTAATAAACTCCTTCAGTAATGAAGTCCAACACGGCGTGTGGCAGAAGATGAGGCTGATTCCAGTCAGTAATATCTAAGGTCTAAAGAAAATCTAAAATAAGTGACTGTTATATGGGCAAGTTAAAATTTTGTCTTCATTAAATTAAATTAAATATAGAGTGTAAATGATTTGCACAAAAGTG
Source organism: Hoplias malabaricus (assembly GCF_029633855.1). Lineage (NCBI taxonomy): Eukaryota > Metazoa > Chordata > Actinopteri > Characiformes > Erythrinidae > Hoplias > Hoplias malabaricus. The sequence goes on along the minus strand of NC_089803.1, from coordinate 240,205 downwards.
CAGTTTGGTTTTATTTGAGTTTTGCCCAGTGTCCCCACTGGAAATGGGTTTGGAATAAAATATAACAATGTTTAAAATAGTAGAATTTCACAAATTAAATGTCTTTTCTGAGACATTTCTATAAAAATATAGGTTTAATGATGAAGTCATGGATCTGGACACTGTGTCTCTCCGCTGGACAAGGCTGTGTTCTCTTGTCCAGTCTGTCCAACTCGGCTGGAAATGTCTGATGAGGGTGTGGAGAGTCCACCTCATTCCTCATTAGTCAGAGTTATTCTGGCACAGTGTAATCACGTGGTAACCAAACGGCAAGGATTAGTCACAGATGAACTGGGACTACAGCCCTGGATCTTTCCTCCGCTTCCTTCACTCCTCCATCACTCGTTGTCCTTCACTGAAAAGCTTCTGTGAGTGTTCCCTGAGGTGGAGGTGGTGGTATCATGGGTCTGAGTCCAGAGTGTCCCATGTCTGAATAAACCTGGGGAGGCTGAGGGGCAGGAAAACCAGCCTATTTTCCATATGACGAAATTCACACAAATGATTAGTGTTCCTGTTTCACAGAGTTCACTCATTCACCCTTTACTGTCTTTACAGGGGATTAGTGTTTGTAAAGTCCACCATCAGCTGAAGTCTGAGAAATTCCTACCGTTCACAGAGTCACAGACGGCTTCGTTACCACGAGCTGCCCTTTGCCGGACCGCAGACTGCTCAAGGAGGATGTGTCTCTCTGTGGGCTTCTGCTTCCCACAGTGCTGTGTGTGTATGGAGAAACACTCTGTGCCTTTGTGTGTGTGTGTGTGGACATTTTGTTTCCCATGATGCTGCATGTTTATGGAGAAACACTTTTTTTTGTGTGGACCTTTTATTTTCCACAACGCTAGGTGTTTTTGGAGAGACATTTTAATTGTGTGTGTGGAGAAATATGCTGGTGTGTGTGAATTTCCGCAATGTGGAAATGTCTGTCTGAGTAAGTTGACCAGTCTTTGGTTTTCTCTCTCTATTCTGCGTTATTATTATTATTATTATTATCTCACATGGTCTTCTGTTTGACCAGTTTCATAGTGGTGTTCCCTAGGATTAAAGCAGAGAGAAGGAGAAACGCTGTGTCACACAGATGTAGCTGAGCTCTTATTGCCTCCTTCACTTTGTATGTTTTATATTTCTATAATTTATCATTTTATATTTTTCCATCTCACCGTAAAGACACTGAAGCCAACTGGTAGAGGAAGGAATAAAACAATTATTCATTCATTCATTCATTGTCTGTTGGAATTCTCACAGAAACTCATGTGTAACTCGAGCTGTTTAGTTTTGTAGCATTTTCGCTCTGTGTTTACTTTCATGCAGTTAGCACTCTCCTGAATTTAGAGTCAGTTCCACCTTAAGTAATGTAACTGTAACAGTAAAAATAAGTCTGTGTTACCCCCCTATGGAGCAGGAATAGAGCAATATCCTCATCTCGGTTGGTGCTTTTCAGCGTTTGGAGTCTCTCCGTTGTCTAAAAACCTCCAGATGGCGTTTCTCTGCCGTGAGCAGAGAGAGAGAAAGCCTAGCACCGGACCCAGACACTTTGTTTTTTACCTATTTACAGACACTGGGGCTTCGTAAACACATTAGAGCGGTTTCCAGAGCAAACCGACTGCAGAGCAGCACATGGAGAGGACACACACTCAGAGCTTTATACACAGGGTTTTAGTTTTTTAAATGGTGAACATCACCTTAAGGCTTTACTGTCAGTCTCCATTAATATATGAGGAAATCCACCCCCCCCCCCCTGTGTTGTCATCACTTCTGTTTCCCTGTATCACAAACACACACCTTATTGACATTCAGCCGGGTTCTGTTCCTGTTTGTTTGGTAAAACACTTCCCTCCTGGATGGGTGGGGGCAGTAGGGGGCGCCCCACATTTGAAAAACCACCGTTTGCAACTTCAAACACTGAACAGATGAATAACCTCACTGTCCAGACTGAAACGTGCTTCTCTAAACCAGTAAATCTACAGAAGTAGGAGGAGAGTCCTTCTGAACTTTCAGTGGAAGTTGATGTAAATAGATTTTTTTTTTTGTGATTTTGAAGCCTTTCTATTGGTCCTTCACAGCGATGCCGAGCCGTGACTCAAAACGGTTTCTGCTGTTAGCTCTTAGTTAAACCCAGTTAGTGTCAGGGTTGAGTCTTGTGTGTGTGTGTGTGAGTGAGTGGAGGACGCATGTGCTGCTGATGTTAGCATATGTATTTTCAATAAATGCAAAGGTTAACAACCACACATGCAAAGCGATGAAAGAGTGAGGTTTCGCTTCCTCTGAAAACAGACCACGGCCTTGAGATCATTTTAAACTCAAACTGAGTTCAGTCTTTAACTCAACACACAGTTTTAGATGAGGACATGGTGTAAACTGTATTTTTACACACTGCCCTTACACGAGGACACTCTTAGACTTCACTGTATGTTTAGGTAAAAATTATTAAATAATTTTCTCACAGTGTCTGGGGTTATTTTCACATCTGTGCCGTTTACTGTGTTTATGTGGAATTAAAGTTTGTTAACACTGGGAAAATGCTCTGTAATTAGATTTAACTCACTTACAAAGAACCTGTAAACTACCAACACAACCAGTCAGGGTAAAATCTGCTTAGCAACAAGCAGCTTATTGGCCGACAGCCCTTTGTGACATCACCAGGTGGTATTCTATGTATTAATGATCCGTGTAGTTTAGAATTAACACAAATTACATGTTCCTCAAACTTAAGGCTTTTCCTGGAGCAAACACAGACAAACCACAGCTGTAACAGGCTGTTGCTGAAGTGTGGCTTTGGTGTGTGTGTGTGTGTGTGTATTTGAGGGATATCATGTACTAACATAAGCCTAAGAATTTCCTTCTCTCTCTCTCTCTCTCTCTCTCTTGTGTCTTTCAGTTTTTGTCTTCCCTTTTGTCTCTCTATAATCTTTATTTCTCTCCTTTTCTCATTATCTCACATTTCCTTGTGTGTGTGTGTTTTTGAGGGATTTCATGTAGCTACATAAGCCTAAGAATTTCCCCTCTCTCTCTCTCTCTCTCTCAGTTTTTTGTCTTCCTTTTGTCTCTCTGTAATCTTTATTTTTCTCCTTTTCACATTATCTCACATTCTCACATTTCATTCTCTCTTTCTCTCTCTGTGTGAGTGTGTGTGTGGGTGGGAGAAAGATAAGAAAGTAATATGTAAATACAGAGAGAGAGAGATAAATGGCCACACAGAGGAAGGTCAGAGGAACAGAGTGTTTATCTAAATATGGAAATGTAAATAATTTAACAGTGTAGAGGTGATAATGAAGGGTCGGAAAACCACACACACACACACACACACACACTCCAGTGCAGCATACTCCTTTCTTTCTGTTCTAAATTATCCACTCCTTTTTTAGGAACATGGATATTCTGCCCTCTCCCCTTCTCTCTCTCTCTCTCTCTCTCTCTCGCTCTCTCTCTCTCTCACACTCACACACACACAGAGCCTGGTCTACATGGTTTAAGGATTAAAGATTACATAGACTTCCATTCATTTCATGGATGCTCACTTTGACCACAACCATAACTATTGCTACATTACCTCGACCCTAACCCCGACACATTTCCACCCTGAAATGTATTGATAGCCGCTATGGGGACATCAGGTCCACACAATGTGATGAATAACTACACCACACACACACACTGTCCACAGGTGTGTGTGAGGGACTGGGTGAGTGTGAATGTGTGTGTGTGTGTGTGAGACTGAGTGAGTGAATGTGTGTGTGTGTGACTGGGTGAGTGAATGTGTGTGTGTTTGTGTGACTGGGCGAGTTATGAATGGTGTTTTATTTAATTCTGAAAACTCCTGCCTGTTTCTCCTTATGAATTGTGGTGTGCTTGTGATGTAACCGCAGGGAGTGTGTGTGTGTGTGTGTGTGTGTGGTCATATGACAGGCTTGTGGAGATCGGGTGGATGTTGTGGAGAGTTTTTATGGAGATGGTGTTTTTTCAGCTCTCAGCCCACATTCCCTCTACAAACACTCCTGCTGTCATTCACCTGAATGTAGCAGTGTTAAAGAGACGTAACATAAAGACACCCCTGGAGCCCACCAACCCACACACTGTGAAACAAGACCCCAGTCATTTCTCTATGTGCTGTCTAAGTCTGAAAACACGGGATAAAATGAGCAGTTCTGATTCTACTCCTCTTCTGATGTCACATGCAGAGACTATAGAATGGCCCCGCCCCTTCGTCTGAGTCTGTCCAATCACAGCGCTGGACCCGTGTGTATATGAGAGCACAAAGACGAGGTTAAACACAGCAAAACAGACACAACGAGCGCGGAGAAATAGAGAAAACAAGAACGGAGAAGATAGAGAACAGAGTGAAAACGGCTAAAAGCCAGAGCTTCTGCTCTTCACTCCTCACTGCTGTGCGCTCAGGGTCGGGGTGAACAGCGAGCAGCTCATTATCATTTAAAAGAACAGGCGCGCTGAAGTTCCTCTGGTGTATGGAACAGTGGAACTGTGTTCTCTGGAGCAATGGGGTTCCTCTGGTGTGTGGAACAGCGGAACTGTGTTCTCTGGAGTGATGGTGTTCCTCTGGTGTGTGGAACAGTGGAACTGTGTTCTCTGGAGCGATGGGGTTCCTCTGGTGTGTGGAACTGTGTTCTCTGGAGTGATGGGGTTCCTCTGGTGTGTGGAACAGGGGAACTGTGTTCTCTGGAGTAATGGGGTTCCTCTGGTGTGTGGAACTGTGTTCTCTGGAGTGATGGGGTTCCTCTGGTGTGTGGAACAGTGGAACTGTGTTCTCTGGAGTGATGGGGTTCCTCTGGTGTGTGGAACAGTGGATCTGTGTTCTCTGGAGTGATGGGGTTCCTCTGGTGTGTGGAACAGGGGAACTGTGTTCTCTGGAGTAATGGGGTTCCTCTGGTGTGTGGAACAGGGGAACTGTGTTCTCTGGAGTAATGGGGTTCCTCTGGTGTGTGGAACTGTGTTCTCTGGAGTGATGGGGTTCCTCTGGTGTGTGGAACAGTGGATCTGTGTTCTCTGGAGTGATGGGGTTCCTCTGGTGTGTGGAACAGTCCTGGGGGGGTTATGTGTTCAGAAGTGTCCGTAGTGTGAGTCAGTGTGTGAGTGTGTGTTGTTCTGTGAAGGACTAGTGCACCCCTCCAGGGTGTGTTTCTTCCAGTGAATCCGGGTAGACTCCAGACCCACCGTGACCCTGAACTGGATAAGGGCTACAGACAATGAATGAAAGAATTTTGTAAACAGAGTTCTGTTCGTCTGTGTCCGTCAGTAAAGGACCTCGGGCTGTTTCCCAAATAGAGTTAGAGAACTTTAAAGAGTTTAAAACTGACGCTGTGTCCGTACTGTTCCCTATTCATTATATAGTGCACTATTTTGGGATTCCGCCATTTTGTAATAGTGTCTGAAAACTAGTGGACAACATCAAACAAAATGGACTCAAACATATTACACATAATTCAATATGATGTTTGGTAAAAAAAAAAACGCAATTATCCCCTACTCTCCTGATCTCAGTTCCCTGATAGTGCACTATGTAGTGAGTAATGTAGGGAATAGTGAATTGGTAGCCATTTTGGACACAGGGTAAAACTACTTCACCCAGGCAGTACACTAGACATTTTACTATTATTTTTATCTTTTATTTTTATGACTCTCACTGTGCCGTACGGAGGGTGTAGGGAGACATTTGGGATTCAGCCTTGTCTTTACTGTAGCGTGGAAACCTCACACTGATCACTCACACTTTCAGACGAGGAGAACTACTTTATTAAACTTTAACACAAATCAGAGGAATACTTTAGGTGATAGAATCTGTTCACTCTCAGAGCGCAGGGACAGCAGGGTCAGATTATTTACCTGTACACAGTGGTAAACGACTGAGATGGAGGAATACAGGGCTTGTGTCTGTCGTCTCTTACACACTACAACAACAAAGCAGTGAGATAAGAAGATGACCAAAGCTTGTGTGTGATCTGTGTGTGAATAACTCACTCAGATTCAGACAGAAGAGCAGAGAGACGCATTAGAGTCTGACGCTAACATTAGGTCCTACGGTGAAAATGCTAATGTGGCTAACAGAGGATAAGAGTCCTCTCCAGGGCAGGGAGAGGAGCTGTGCGTGAGTGTATTAGTGCCGCACTGTGGTGTCAGACCCTCAGATCCCAGAATGGAAAACACCAGAAACATCACTCGGTGAAACACAAGAGTAGAACTGGTCCAAAATGACTTAGAATTAGCCAAAGTGTCCCAGCTGCATAATTAACACTAACTAGCGTTTGAGGGTGTAGGGTAGTTAGAAGACTAGAGTGCACTCAGTTACCCAAAGTACACACTTCGACCTGTTCTGGTTTTGAGTACAATGTTGAAGACACTATTGTTCCCACAGTGTAACGTGATCTAAATACCTGACAGAAGAGAGTGTGTGTGAGTGTTAGTGATGGGAATTTCGACTCTTTTTGGGGAGCTGGCTCTTTCGGCTCCTAAATGGCTCTTTGTTTCCGCTGGTACAGAACAACATTACCTACATTTTACATGACTATGTGGACAAAATATTATTGTTCAATATTAAAAATAATAAATAGTGTTGCAATGGCCAATTGTTTTTATGGCTGTCTTGTAATAACTCACTGATGGCACTCACACATTAAATTGTATAAATAACTGGATTTTTATTTAAACACCTTAATAAAAAATCACTTGTAAACTCTGAAATACAGCCAATGGAACCCAAAAAGTGGGTATTACAAATTAGCTTATTAAATTAAATAATCATCCATTTCTGGGTAATAAAATAAACAAATACAAAGTGCAAAACAGCAGCATTCAACGGTAGTGATTAAAACCACAATGTCAACAAACATTTAACTGATTTAACATTTTCTTCAACTATTTTTTGGAAGGCAGATTCATTCATTCATTCATTATTTGTAACCCTTATCCAGTTCAGGGTCGCGGTGGGTCCAGAGTCTAACTGGAATCATTGGGCGCAAGGCAGGAATACACCCTGGAGGGGGCGCCAGTCCTTCACAGGGCAACACAGACACACACACTCACACCTAGGGACACTTTTGAGTCGCCAATCCACCTACCAACGTGTGTTTTTGGATTGTGGGAGGAAACCGGAGCACCCGGAGGAAACCCACGCAGACACAGGGAGAACACACCAACAGCGGGAATCGAACCCACAACTTCCAGGTCACTGGAGCTGTGTGACTGGAAGTCAGATTGGCATTCAGGAAAACCAAGTGTCTCAGCTTGGAGGGTTGAAGGGTTGGAGCTTGCTTGTTGTTCTGATTGGTTGAATGACAAGCCTTAGAAAAAAATGGCTCGGTCTTAGACGGGAACCGGCTCTCATAGTTCACTTACAAGAGCCGGCTCTTTGAACCGGTTCGTTCGCGACCGACACATTCTAGTTTTGTGGAAATCCACACTTGATACAGCGTATGTCAGCAATGTCATACGCTACCATAGCAACCCTTCAGCACTACTAAGTGCAGCAGTAAGCTAATAGAGTGTGTCCTAACCTATCGCCCCCAAAGAATTCATATGAGTACACTCCGTACAGGACTAGTGTGTAGTACACAGCTGTGAGTATCCCAGGTGATGGTAAGTGCTGGGGAGGAACAGGACATGTATAACCGAGTTACGCGTTTACAATTGAGCAGTAATACATTGGAGGATGGTCGTAGATCAGTCGTAGGTCAGTTAACAACACCAATATCTCACATTACTGCACCAACCTTATATGTAGAACTACGATTATACCACAGTTTGTTAAGGAACTGATGGTGGACCTGAGGAGGGACAAGACACTGGTGTCCCCTGTGTCCATCAGGGGGGTCAGTGTGGAAACTGTGGAGGACTACAAATACTATGGGAGTGCACAGTGACAATAAACTGGACTGGGCTAAGGACACTGATGCCCTCCACAGGAAGGGCCAAAGTTAACTTCTGAGGCACCTGAGGTCCTTCAACATCTGCCGGACTATGCTCATGATCTTCTATGTGTCTGTGGTGGCGAGTGTTGTCCTATATGCTGTTGCATGCTGGGGCAGCAGATGCCAACAGACTTAACCAACTGATCCATAAGATAGGTGATGATGTAGGTGTAGAGCTGGACTTGCTTGCAGTGTTACAGAGGAGGGTGCTATCTAAGCTGCAGGCCGTTATGTACAATGGCTTTCACCCGCTCTACGACACAGTGATGAAACACAGGAGCACATTCAGTGCAGGACTTATTCCACCAAAATGCACCACAGAGCCCCACAGGAGGTCATTCCTAACTGTGGCGACCAAACTCGGTAACTCCGCCCTCAAAGTGTGACACTACGGTTCATCCGTGCAGTACTCAACACCACATTACACTGTTCATATGTACAATAATAATAATAGTGTGATTCATTTTTCTTAATGTGAGCAATAATTCAGAGGTGTAATCATCTACACAATATATTTTATATTTATTATCACAGCCAATGTTACTTTACTGTATATTTAAGAATGTAAATATGTACATATTGCACATTTCTCTTTTGTTTATTTTTTTCATTTTTTTAGAGTGTTTAATCTTTACATAAACGGTTGCAGCTGTAACAACAACAATTTATCTCTGGGATCAATAAAGTATTTCTGAATCTGAAATAAACGAATAGTCCGTAAAATGTCATGGCCATCACCAGGAGCAGTGCCAGAAAACAGTCCCACAGCAGAGCACTGGCACAGGGATGCGTACCTCAGCCAAATCAGCTGCAGCCAGCGCCAGTGTCAGCAAGCAATCCCTCGTTGGACATCAGGGACAGCCGCAGTCTACAATTCCAGTGGACGGAGCAGAGAATACAGGCAGGCAGCTGGTCAGCAGGCCTCACTGTTAGCATCAGTTTTATCAAACAACTAACAGAGAAACCAGGTCCCACAGGTCAGATCTCACAGTAGACAGCAGCAGAGGAGAAAAGACCACCACACCCATGTACCCTTACAGGTCAAATTACAATTTTCATGAAATATTGGCACTCTTGGAACATCTCTCAACCAATCAATCTTCAGGGGCAGGACTAACTGTGGGAGAATACACATTCTGGACCTCTACCCAGTGCAGGTTTTCTTGTTTTTTAGGGGGTATACTGTATTTCTAGGTAGGTCAGTCAGGCACTGTCCCCCTAAGGAGACATCACAGACTCGTCCCCCTCTTACTCTTACACCTGTAGAAACAACCCTGAGACAGGGACGAGGTACAGCAAAGATGTGTTTAGAGGCATTGTCTTCTCGCACTGTTTGTCAAACATTCTTCCCATAAAACACTATTGGTACTCGAGTATTTAAATAAAGTGTAGGTCCAAGTCTTTTTACAACTTGATATCTGCTTTGGAGATCAGCAGAAATTGTTACATGAGGCATGGTGTAAAAAACATACTTTGACTTGTTTAGCAGGTCCACAGGAATGTGTGAAAAATATACATTTTTGGCTTAAATTTTTTGGATTAAATTACAGTGATCTGGTGTTCCCTTAAAGCTCTTGAAATTAAACCTTTGATATGTTTGCTGTTCTGTTAGTTGCCTGCTCACTCGAGGTCACATAGCTGGCAGGACTTGTTTATTGTCTTGAAAATTCCTTAAGAAAGAAAAGGTTCAGTGCAGCCTCTGTTTGTCCACAACTAAGTAGTTTTCAGTATCCAGAGACTCCTCATCCACAGGCCTTTGGAGTATTTTATTTACTTGTTTTGGTCTAGACAGAGTTGAAGAGTAGGATAGGCTCTTGTAAACACACATGGTTTAGTGCGGTTGTTTGACACTGGATTCTCAAATGTGTTCCAAACTATATAGCACTTTATATTTCAGCCCCGTGATCCACCTTAAATGGTGCTGTAAATTTATGTGTAATCACAGTAAGTTCATACAAAACCGAGTATTTATGTTTGTCAAACTCCTGTCGTCTGTCATCTTTCGTTTTTGCCACAGATCACTGAATATATTTTGTGTTTACAGACTCTCATCATCTTTAATTTAGATTGTATCCTAAGACTTTGAGGAAAGCTAATACACTCAGCTGTTTGTTAAAGCAGAAGACAGCAGAATATTCTTCTGATGTAAGCAGGTTTGAAAATGTCACACGGTTTTAAAAAGTATTTTGCATTCTGTAGTGGAATACATTTGAAAACTAACTCTCCCAGCCCTGTTTGTTGTGCAGTGCAGTCCTGATAGTTAGCTTGGCTTTGGTTCTGCAAACTTCGGGGCACAGAAGTCTTCACCACTTCCTGTTGTGCTCTGATTGGCTGTTTCATGTTTTTCTGCCTCTGAATCATAGCAACATGGCTTTAAAAATAAACGCTTCTCAGAAATCAGCTGACACACAAGGGGGGGGGGCACATTCCTGTGTGTACTTAACACACACACACACAACCACATACCACACACACTGAGGGAAGTGATAAGACTTCCACTGAAACTGTCTTGCACTGAAATACTGTTGTGTTTAAAGTTAAGGTTAAAGTGAATAAAACTGAAAGCTTTATTTATTTTACACATATTTTCCTTGAAAAGTTCTCCACTCCCTTCAGGAATCACCCTGATGAAGATCAGTCCCAGTTTAACTCACACAGTCACACACACACACACACACACACACACACACACTCTTCCAGTTACTCACACACACACACACTCACCCAGTCAATCACACACTCACCCAGTAACTCACACTCACTCACAACAAGGTCTTTGGTCTAATGTTTGTAAGGGAAATGGTTCTAGTTGAGTTCTCTGTAGATATGAAAGTTTCTAGTTGAGTTTTCTGTAGATATGAAAGTTTCTAGTTGAGTTCTCTGTAGATATGAAATTTCTAGATTATATGCAGTAGATTTCTTCTGAGAGCACCAGTCTTGGGTCTGTGAGATATTTTGTGTGAGATATTCCTTGTTCTGTGTGAGACATCTGTGGGTCTGTAAGCACAAAGTGAGATGGTTCTAGGTTTGAGGGTTCTAGATTAGATTAGAGAGGGTTGTCTATCTGGAATTTGTGTGTGAGGTGTTCTGCAGGTCTGATTCTTATGAGGCCAACACGTTCTGGGTAGGATGTCTCTGGGTCTGCGGGCTCTAGGTGAAAAGGTTCTTATGAAATGAAGTCTAAGATGCAGGCGTTTGATGTCATTAAGTGTTACTGAGAAGGTGAGAATGACGTAGAGGAAGAGGAACCGAGAACACACACAGGAACTGTAGACATCTCACTTTGACCTGAAAACCTGCTTCTGCAGCTGTAAAGACGTTCATAACAAGTTCATAAAGAGTTCATAAGTGTCCTATGAACGGATGAAACTGTGGCTTAATTTAAGCATCATCCGAAACACCACAGGTTTCTGTAAATATCAGTTCACTCTGAAACTTATTCCTGCAATGTTCTAACCAGCTGTAGATGGGGATATTGAAGACAAACACCTGCTGCAAAACATTCTGCAAGAATCATTTTAAGTTGGTGATTTGCTGGAGCCTGTAATAAACACAGGGTCCAGGAATGCCCTGTGTGAGTGAGAGATGGTTGTAGCAGGAGAATCAGAGTTAAGTGCTTTAGCTGTTCTGCGGTGTGGGGATGACTCTGTCCTGCATTATGTCTGCTGACTGATCGGAAGATGCCCTTATATGTAAGGAAACAAACTCCAAACTACAACGGGTGCTGAAAAAGTTCTGGGTGTAGATATAATGAGTGTGTAATGGTTCCAGGAAATCAAGTCACTTAAATTGGATATTGTGAATTCAACTATATGCATAACACACAGAGGTGATTTTTCCAGGATTAAGGCTCTACATAAAACTTGAAAAGGACTAAAGTGAAATTATGTACGACACAAGGAAAGTGCAAGGAAATGAACACCAATACAAGGAACGTGCAAGGAAATGAACATCAGTACAAGGAAAGTGCAAGGAAATGAACATCAGTACAAGGAACGTGCAAGGAAATGAACATCAGTACAAGGAAAGTGGAATAAAATGAAAATCAGTACAAGGACAGTGCAAGAAAATGAACATCAGTACAAGGACAGTGCAAGGAAATGAACAGCAGTACAAGGGAAGGGCAAGGAAATGAACATCAGTACAAGAACAGTACAAGGAAAATTACATCAGTACAAGGAAAGTGCAAGAAAATGAACATCAGTACAAGGATATTACAAGGAAATGAACATCAGTACAAGGAAAGTGCAAGGAAATGAACATCAGTACAAGGAAAGTGCATGGAAATTAACATCAGTACAAGGAAAGTGCAAGAAAATGAACATCAGTACAAGACAAGTGCAAGAAAATGAACATCAGTACAAGACAAGTGCAAGAAAATGAACATCAGTACAAGGAAAGTGCAAGGAAATAAACATCAGTACAAGGAAAGTGCATGGAAATTAACATCAGTACAAGGTAAGTGCAAGGAAATGAACATCAGTAGAAGGACATTACACAGAAAGGAACATCAGTACAAGGAAAGTGCAAGGAAATGAACACCAGTACAGGGAAAGTGCAAGCAAACGAACATCAGTACAAGCAAAGTGTAAGGAAATAAACATCAGTACAAGGAAAGTGCAAGAAAAAGGATATCAGTACAAGGAAAGTGCAAGGAAATTAACATCAGTACAAGGAAAGTGCAATAAAATGAACATCAGTACAAGGAAAGTGTAAGGAAATAAACATCAGTACAAGGAAAGTACAAGAAAATGAATATCAGTACAAGGAAAGTGCAAGGAAATAAACATCAGTACAAGGAAAGTGCATGGAAATTAACATCAGTACAAGGAAAGTGCAAGAAAATGAACATCAGTACAAGACAAGTGCAAGAAAATGAACATCAGTACAAGGAAAGTGCAAGGAAATAAACATCAGTACAAGGAAAGTGCATGGAAATTAACATCAGTACAAGGAAAGTGCAAGGAAATGAACATCAGTACAAGACAAGTGCAAGAAAATGAACATCAGTACAAGGAAAGTGCAAGGAAATAAACATCAGTACAAGGAAAGTGCATGGAAATTAACATCAGTACAAGGAAAGTGCAAGAAAATGAACATCAGTACAAGACAAGTGCAAGAAAATGAACATCAGTACAAGGAAAGTGCAAGGAAATAAACATCAGTACAAGGAAAGTGCATGGAAATTAACATCAGTACAAGGTAAGTGCAAGGAAATTAACATCAGTACAAGGAAAGTGCAATAAAATGAACATCAGTACAAGACAGTGCAAGAAAATGAACATCAGTACAAGGAAAGTGCAAGGAAATAAACATCAGTACAAGGAAAGTGTAAGGAAATAAACATCAGTACAAGGAAAGTACAAGGAAATGAATATCAGTACAAGGAAATTAACATCAGTACAAGGAAAGTGCAATAAAATGAACATCAGTACAAGGAAAGTGTAAGGAAATAAACATCAGTACAAGGAAAGTACAAGAAAATGAATATCAGTACAAGGAAAGTGCAAGGAAATGAACATCAGTACAAGGAAAGTGCAAGGAAATGAACATCAGTACAAGGAAAGTGCAATAAAATTAACATCAGTACAAGGAAAGTGTAAGGAAATAAACATCAGTACAAGGAAATGAATATCAGTACAAGGAAAGTGCAAGGAAATGAACATCAGTACAAGGAAAGTCCAAGGAAATGAACATCAGTACAAGGTAAGTGCAAGGAAATGAACATCAGTGCAAGGAAATAAACATCAGTACAAGGAAAGTGCAAGAAAATGAACATCAGTACAAGGAAGTTGCAAGGATATGAACATCAGTACAAGGAAAGTGCAAGAAAATTAACACCAGTACAAGGAAAGTGAAGAAAATGAACATCAGTACAAGAAAAGTACAAGGAAATGAACATCAGTACAAGGAAATTGCAAGAAAACTAACATCAATACAAGAAAAGTACAAGGAAATAAACATCAGTACAAGGAAAGGGCGAGGAAATTAACATCAGTACAAGGAAAGTGCAAGGAAATGAACATCAGTACAAGGTAAGTACAAGAAAATGAACATCAGTACAAGGAAATGAACATCAGTGCAAGGAAATAAACATCAGTAAAAGAAAAGTGCAAGGAAATGAACATCAATACAAGGAAAGTGCAAGAAAATTAACATCAGTACAAGGAAGGTGCAAGGAAATAAACATCAGTACAAGGAAAGTGCATGGAAATTAACATCAGTACAAGGAAAGTGCAAGAAAATGAACATCAGTACAAGACAAGTGCAAGAAAATGAACATCAGTACAAGGAAAGTGCAAGGAAATAAACATCAGTACAAGGAAAGTGCATGGAAATTAATATCAGTACAAGGTAAGTGCAAGGAAATTAACATCAGTACAAGGAAAGTGCAATAAAATGAACATCAGTACAAGAAAAGTACAAGCAAACGAACATCAGTACAAGGAAAGTGTAAGGAAATGAACATCAGTACAAGGAAAGTGCAAGAAAACGGATATCAGTACAAGGAAATGGCAAGGAAATTAATATCAGTACAAGGAAATGGCAAGGAAATTAATATCAGTACAAGGAAAGTGCAATAAAATGAACATCAGTACAAGGAAAGTGTAAGGAAATAAACATCAGTACAAGGAAAGTGCAAGGAAATGAACATCAGTACAAGGAAAGTGCAAGGAAATGAACATCAGTGCAAGGAAATAAACATCAGTAAAAGAAAAGTGCAAGGAAATGAACATCAGTACAAGGAAATGAGCATCAGTACAAGGAAAGTACTAGGAAAAGAACATCAGTACAAGGAAAGTGCAAGGAAATGAACATCAGTACAAGGAAAGTACTAGGAAATGAACAGTACAAGGAAAGGGCAAGGAAATGAACATCAGTACAAGGAAAGTGCAAGGAAATTAACATCAGTACAAGGAAAGTGCAAGGAAATAAACACTAGTACAAGAACAGTGCAAGGAAATGAACATCAGTACAAGGAAAGTGCAAGGAAATGAACATCAGTACAAGGAAAGTGCATGGAAATTAACATCAGTACAAGAAAAGTGCAAGAAAATGAGCATCAGCACAAGGAAAGTACACGGAAATGAACATCAGTACAAGGAAAGTACAAGAAAATTAACATCAGTACAAGGAAAATGCAAGGAAATGAACATCAGTACAAGGAAAGTGCAAGGAAATGAACAGCAGTACAAGGAAAGTGCAAGGAAATAAACATCAGTACAAGGAAAGTGCAAGAAAATGAACATCAGTACAAGGGAAGTGCAAGGAAAAGAATACCAGTACATGGAAAGTGCAAGGAAATGAACATCAGTATAAGGAAAGTGCAAGGAAATAAACACCAGTACAAAAAGTGCAAGAAAATTAAAATCAGTACAAGGAAAGTACAAGCAAATAAACATCAGTACAAGGACAGTGTTAGGAAATAAACATCAGTACAAGGAATGTGCAAGGAAATGAACATCAGTACAAGGAAAGTGCAAGAAAATTAACATCAGTCCAAGAAAAGTACAAGGAAATGAACATCAGTATGAGGAAAGTACAAGAAAATTAACATAAGTATAAGGAAAGTGCAAGGAAATGTAAATCAGTACAAGGAAAGTGCAAGGAAATTAACATCAGCACAAGAAAAGTACAAGGAAATGAACATCAGTACAAGGAAAGTGATAGGATATGAACATCAGTACAAGGAAAGTCCAAGAAAATTAACATCAGCACAAGAAAAGTACAAGGAAATGAACATCAGTACAAGGAAAGTGCAAGGAAATGAACATCAGTACAAGGAACGTGGAAGAAAATTAACATCAGTACAAGGAAAGTACAAGGAAATGAATAGCAGTACAAGGTAAGTACAAGGAAAGTGCAAGGAAATGAAAATCAGTACAAGGAAAGTCCAAGGAAATGAACATCAGTACAAGGTAAGTGCAAGGAAATGAACATCAGTGCAAGGAAATAAACATCAGTACAAGGAAAGTGCAAGAAAATGAACATCAGTACAAGGAAGTTGCAAGGATATGAACATCAGTACAAGGAAAGTGCAAGGAAATAAACATCAGTACAAGGAAAGTGCAAGAAAATGAACATCAGTACAAGGGAAGTGCAAGGAAAAGAATACCAGTACATGGAAAGTGCAAGGAAATGAACATCAGTATAAGGAAAGTGCAAGGAAATAAACACCAGTACAAAAAGTGCAAGAAAATTAAAATCAGTACAAGGAAAGTACAAGCAAATAAACATCAGTACAAGGACAGTGTTAGGAAATAAACATCAGTACAAGGAATGTGCAAGGAAATGAACATCAGTACAAGGAAAGTGCAAGAAAATTAACATCAGTCCAAGAAAAGTACAAGGAAATGAACATCAGTATGAGGAAAGTACAAGAAAATTAACATAAGTATAAGGAAAGTGCAAGGAAATGTAAATCAGTACAAGGAAAGTGCAAGGAAATTAACATCAGCACAAGAAAAGTACAAGGAAATGAACATCAGTACAAGGAAAGTGATAGGATATGAACATCAGTACAAGGAAAGTCCAAGAAAATTAACATCAGCACAAGAAAAGTACAAGGAAATGAACATCAGTACAAGGAAAGTGCAAGGAAATGAACATCAGTACAAGGAACGTGGAAGAAAATTAACATCAGTACAAGGAAAGTACAAGGAAATGAATAGCAGTACAAGGTAAGTACAAGGAAAGTGCAAGGAAATGAAAATCAGTACAAGGAAAGTCCAAGGAAATGAACATCAGTACAAGGTAAGTGCAAGGAAATGAACATCAGTGCAAGGAAATAAACATCAGTACAAGGAAAGTGCAAGAAAATGAACATCAGTACAAGGAAGTTGCAAGGATATGAACATCAGTACAAGGAAAGTGCAAGAAAATTAACACCAGTACAAGGAAAGTGAAGAAAATGAACATCAGTACAAGAAAAGTACAAGGAAATGAACATCAGTACAAGGAAATTGCAAGAAAACTAACATCAATACAAGAAAAGTACAAGGAAATAAACATCAGTACAAGGAAAGGGCGAGGAAATTAACATCAGTACAAGGAAAGTGCAAGGAAATGAACATCAGTACAAGGTAAGTACAAGAAAATGAACATCAGTACAAGGAAATGAACATCAGTGCAAGGAAATAAACATCAGTAAAAGAAAAGTGCAAGGAAATGAACATCAATACAAGGAAAGTGCAAGAAAATTAACATCAGTACAAGGAAGGTGCAAGGATATGAACATCAGTACAAGGAAAGTGCAAGAAAATTAACATCAGTACAAGAAAAGTACAAGGAAATTGCAAGAAAACTAACATCAATACAAGAAAAGTACAAGGAAATCAGAAACAGGGATTAAATGCAGCCGCAAACAGGTGTGTTTTAAGTTTGGATTTAAATAGCGATAGAGATGTTGACTGTTGAATTTCTGGAGGAAGGGAGTTCCAGAGGTGGGGGGCATGTCTGGAGAAGGCTCGATCTCCAAGACTATGCAGCTTAGAAGGGGGAATGGTGAGTAAACCAGCTGAGGAAGATCTGAGAATGCGATTAGGTGTGTATGGTTGAAGAAGGTCCGATAAGTAAGAGGGAGCTTGGTTATTGAGAGCTTTGTAGGTGAGAAGGAGGATTTTGAACTGAATACGATATTTAACAGG
Source organism: Hoplias malabaricus (assembly GCF_029633855.1). NCBI lineage: Eukaryota > Metazoa > Chordata > Actinopteri > Characiformes > Erythrinidae > Hoplias > Hoplias malabaricus. The sequence continues at coordinate 222,603 of NC_089803.1, read as the reverse complement.
AAGCCAGTGGAGGTTGTGGAGAACTGGGGTGATGTGGTGGTGGGACCGGGTGTGGGTGAAGAGACGGGCAGCAGAGTTCTGGACCATTTGGAGTTTATGTAGTAGTGAGGAGTTAATGCCAGAAAGAAGAGAGTTACAATAATCAAGACGGCTGGAGATGAATGCATGGATGAGGTGTTCAGAGGCAGACTGGGAAAGAGAAGGACGGATTTTAGTAATGTTGCGAAGGTGGAAGAATGAGGTTTTTATGATGGAACTAACATGGGAATGAAACGTGAGTGAAGAGTCAAGGGTGACACCAAGATTTCGGACCACAGTGGAGGGGGACAGGGTGACATCATCCATTGAGAGCATGAGGGAGCCAGTTTTACTGAGGGTAGATTTGGAGCCAATGAGGATTAGGTCAGTTTTATTACTATTAAGCATCAGTGAATTTTGAAGAATTCACATCAGTGAATTTTAGAAAAAAATGGAAGATTTGAAATCGGACGGAAATTATTTAGATTAGCTGGGTCAAGACCAGGTTTTTTAAAGATAGGTATAACTGCAGGTAATTTGTAAACTGAGGGGACATAGCCAGAAAACAGTGAATGGTTAATAATAGAGGTTAGATGAGGGACCAAAGCAGTCATGCAAGCTTTCGTTAGAAAAGAGCAGAGTTAAGCATTGTGGCATGTACCTCAGGAGAGGATGGAGCAGTGAGAACAGGAAAGCTCATATTGATGGACTGAGCGAAGGAACAGGGATCAACAGATTTAATATTACGGAAAGAGATAAGTCTTTTAACAGATTGGTGAGCTACATTCGTAGGGACAGATAATAGAAGGAGCTTATAGTCAGAGAGTGGAAACAGGAGAGGATGAAGGTTGTGAACCAGGACAGAAGAAGAACAGACTAGGTCAAGTGTGTGACCTTTGTCATGAGTAGGAAAATCTACATGTTGAGTGAAGGAAAAGCAGTCAAGGAGAGCTAAAAAATCAGTCACAACGGCCTGAGGAACGTGGTTTTTGCACATAATTAAAGTTGGGTGGGGTTGCTTGGTTGAGAGAATAGTAATCACCTGGTTGTTGCCATGTTTCTGTTAGGAAAATGAGATCAAGTGAATTGTCCAGTTTTAATCCTAATCCTGTCCTAATTCTTGCAACAGATAAGATTTGTTAGTGAGTGAGCGGAAATTAAGGAGGGCAAACGAGGAACTAGGGGGAACAGGGGTAAGAGGGCGTAAATTAGACAGATTAGAAAAACGTTTTGTAGAATGAGAAGGTGAGCGAGACAGTGTCCAGAAAGAGCAAATGTTACTACCATTGGAATAGTGTACAGATTTATTGCGATTTAGCCTTGAGCCACGGTGAAGATAGCGTCGCCGGTTGAGTATACCAGCTCTGCAGGCAGCAACAGCAGAATGTTTGGAAAGACAGTGAGAATACCTATATTTACGTAGTTCATCAGCCGTATAACTAACAAGCAGTGAGTTGAACAGGGGGTCTGGGTTCCTGTGGGGGCAATCAAGGACGGGAAAAAGTGGAATAGCCAGCAATAGAGTCATAGCAGATAGCAGGTGCATTGTCAGTGGGTTGGAGCAAAGTAATTGCATAGCCGCAGTGCTAGCAGACACTGTAGGCGGGAACCGCAGATTTGGGGCAGGGCAGTAACGAAGCTAACCGGGACAGTAGCCGGGATCCGAAAAGTTGAAGCAGGACAACAGCGAAGCCAGCCGGAACAGAAGCCAGGATCCGCGAAGTTGGAGCAGGACAGCGGCGAGGCCCGCTGGAACAGAAGCCGAGATCCGCGAAGTTGGAGCAGGACAGCGGCGAGGCCAGCTGGAACAGCAGTCGAGAACCGCAAAGTTGGAGCAGGACAGTGGCGAAGCTAACTAGAACAGCAGCCGAAAACCGCAGATTTGGGCAGAACAGCAGCAAAGCTAACCGGCCGGGAATCCACAGAGCTAGGGCAGGACAGCTTCGGTGCAAGCCGGCCTGAATCCGCAGGGTTGGGGAAGAGAGTCGAATAACCACGAAGATTACAACCGGGAATCCACAAAGTCAGCACGAACGGGGATCAAACAAAACAAAACAAAACATACGGGGAGAAACGACAGTCAACAGAGCGACGCCAGCGTACTCTAACCCCACAAGGAAAGTACAAGGAATGTGCAAGGAAATGAACATCAGTACAAGGAAAGTGCAAGAAAATGAACATTGGTTCAAGGAAAGTGCAAGGAAATGAACATCAGTACATGGAAAGTGCAAGGGAATGAACACCAGTACAAGGAATGTGTAAGAAAATGAACATCAGTACAAGGAAATGAACATCAGTACAAGGAAAGTGCAAGGCAATGAACAGCAGTACAAGGAAAGTGCAAGGAAATGAGCAATTAGATTAGAATAACTTTATTGGTCACTGTGCTGCACACACAGGAATTAGTTCTCTGCATTTAACCCAATCCGTGCAGTGAAACACACATTTACACACACTCTAGTGAACACTAGGGGTCGTCCCTCCGGGGAGAGGGTGGGAGGCATTTGTCTGTCCCTGTTCTGAGAGCTGTACACCAGGATGAGCAAAGAGAAAGCCAGGAAGAGGGACTATGATCACTTTTGTATTTACAAAACAACAATGCAAAAATAGTATGTCCACCTGAGTAGGAATGTGTATATAAGACCTGTTAAATAAGAAAAGAACAGAAAAGACTCTAAATAAGTGTATGTGTGTGTCTCTGTGTGTGTGTGTGTGTGTGTTTGTAGGGGTGGGGGTTGAGGAGGGGGGTGAGTGAGAGAGAGAAAAAGAGAGAACTGGTTCTCTGGAGGAATTACCCATAATTCCATGCGATTCCCTGAAACCACAGTGATGCAGGAGGGCGTTGTGTTCTCACAGATAGAGTTACAGCGTGGGAACCAGTACTCATCTGGGTTTGTATTACTGCAAATGTCAGAACCTATATCCACCGGTGTGATGTAGTGATGTAGCTGTGGTACAGACTTTCACTCTGACCCTGACCTTCACGTCCCTGACCCTGAGGACGTCCCTCTCTTTCATCGGTTCTCTTCTGAAGACCAGCAGTCTGTCAATATGTGGACACAGGTCCTCAGAATATGATAAATACAGGTGCCTACCAGGCCCCTTGGTCCTGGGTTTATAAACTACTAAGTCCTCCACCTCTATAACATACACATCGACACCTACACTGAGGACCCAGCTCAGGTGTGTGTGTGTGTGTGTGTGAATATAACTTTCTGCTGGACTCTTTGTCTCTTGTTTCGGTAAACCAAAACTATCTACATTCTCAGGTGTGTGTGGGTGGATACTCAGGTATGTGTGTGTTACTATTTATGTGTGTTTGTGTGCGCGCCACGTGATCCTGCAGCACCTGTGCTGAGAGCAGGAAGAAACGTGAGCAGGAAGTTGTGTACACGTGTGGAAGTGTGTGGACAGGTGACAGATGAGTGAGTGAGTGAGTGAATGTGTGAGTGGTGTCTATTAGAAGAGTCCAGTCACATGTGCAGCATGAGAATGCAGTAAATGCCACAACACACACACACACACACAGGGGTAATAAAGAAATAACTGACAGCCCAGGGTCTGGTGTCACCCACCCCCCCTTACTGAATTGCTGAATTACTGCCTAAAGAACAGTGTGGGTTCACAACTACAGCTTTTAACAACCTCAGAAACGTTTAGACACACAGCCTGTTCACACCTGGCTTTGAGATGTGTTTTGTTGATTGATTGTAAACTCGCACCACATTTGGAGGACCACGGAGGTGGATCACGTCCACATTTACCACAAGTGTGAAATTAATGTGTTTTTCTGTGTCGGGATTAAGTCCCGTGGGCAGAATCGCATTAGTCGGGAGGAGTGACAAGGGAGGGGACAGGGCAGGGCAGGGGAGATCAGTGGATGGACTTTCCACAGACAAAACTGAAAATCTGTCACTGTATGAGAAGCAGTTACAGGAATTCCACACATATCTCGTCTTGCAACAGCTTTATGGTTATTTCATTGATGTTAAACACAAGCCACACATTCCACTGTCTCTGATCAGACTGACCCTGGGCTCGGGCAGTGTAAAAGATCCTCAGAGTTAATTTGAACAAAGTAGTTCTACTTTTCTGAAGATAGGAGCTACAAAACAGACTGTGTCTCAGATGTCTACCTCAACCCTATGTAGTGCACAATGTATGTCAGAAAACGTCAGATAATATACGGCTACGATCTAACATCCCTCTGTCTAACATTCAGTGCACTCGGCGTAGTAGAAGTCTTAGTTTAATAATCCGTGAAGTGCTCTGTGTAGGGAGTAGTGAGCTGTTTGAGATGAAGCCCGAGGTCCTCTGCACTGCATTTCCTGCTTTAACACAGCCCTGGTCATTAACTAGAGGAATCGGGTGTGTTGGGAGAAGAGTCAGTAATAAAAGTTCAGGGCAGGTTCCTCCAGGACAGGGCTGACTGACACTGTAGGGCTCTGTTTATAACGGTGACAGTGATCAGTGAGGATTAGAGGTGATGAAAGAAACAGTAAATCATTTAAACTGAGTGGTGTGTTTGAGTAATGAGCTGGGGCTAAGACAACGTTTACTTCTCCTAACTTTATGAACTGTAAGATGCTATAATTTAAAGTTCAGTATTTTATTTTTCCCTTGGCCCCTGCAGATGATTCCCTACCCTCTTTTACAGTGTATTCCTGAGGTTTGAGAGCCTATATCACACTGGGATCAGGTTAGAAACTATGTTTACTGCTGGTTAGAGGAAGGAAAACAGAAGTGATGAACACGGCGGTGTTATATTTACACACAAAAGACTGTCAGACTGGGGACCCATTTTAATGAAGAGTTTAAACAGAATCTGGTTGAAGTAAATCCCCCTAGATCTAAACACGGCCCTCTCTTAGCATTTTCATCTCGAGGGGCTGTCCCACCTCTCTCTCTCTCTCTCTCTCTGTATATATATATATATATATATCTTTCTCTCTCTCTCTCTCTCTCTCTTAGAGTCTCTCACTCTCCTGTTATTCAGGGAAATGTTTAATTTTGTGGGAACATCAGCTGAGTGGAGTCTCATGTAGAGAGAACAGAACACACTCTCGGCAGTGTGTGTACGATGGGATATTTACATACAGTGAGAGAGTTAAAACCAAAGACTCCCTCCGTTCTCTACTTCTGTCCTAACCCTTCAGGAAATATCAACAACACCATTGTTCAGACGCCTCATAAACACCCCCCTGACCCTTCAGGAAAACTTCAGAAGGCCCCAGAAACACATCTGTAGAGTGTCATCTGACCTTGAATACTTTACAGTGCACAGCAGTTGCCTGAGGGAGATGGTTTACCAGACACTGAAAAGAAAAGTGGTCTCTGAGTTTTGCACAGGGCTGTGAATCTGTAGAGAGTTTTAACTGAATTTAAACATACTGTATAATATGTCAGTCTTTCATTAAACTTCTTTCAACAAACAAGGTGCAGATTTCACTTTCGGGCGTAGCACATACTCAAGAGACCCTGTGTGTGTGTGTGTTTGTGTGTGGTGTTTTGGTGGTATTCCCCCTCTGAGCCCAGCACAGTGTGGCAAGGAAAGTACCAGAAATGGTGCGCCATTAACATCAAAATATAGCTTCACATTTAATATACATTCACCCTCAAACACCACTATCAACAATCACCATCAAACCATCACCTCACACCCCTCTGAGGTGGAGACGTTTGTAGGACCCATATGCAGACTTTATTAATACTGAATTAAAAAGCAGAGTCAGGGGAACAGCAAGGAGTTCATAAACACAGAAACCAGGCGAACTGTTCAAAAGACAAAATCCAATGTCAAGAGGCAGATAACAGAGTACACAAGGCTTGTAGACGATACTGGCAAAGCTTCGCAGTGTGTGTGTGAGGGAAGTGTAAGTAGAGGGGTTGATGAGGTTATTGGAAAGAGGTGTGTATAATGAATCCAATGCTAAGGGCAACGGCTCATACTCTGGAGATGAGAACCTCTGGTGGCCAGGTTGCACATGACATCTCCACCCTCAAATGTTTACTAGATTGATTAATTAATTAATTAATTAATTAATTAATTAATTAATTGTCTGTAACCCTTATCCAGTTCAGGGCAGAAGTGGGTCCGGAGCCCACACGGAATCACTGGACACCAGGTGGGAACACACCCTGGAGGGGGCACCAGTCCTTCACGGGGCAACACACACTCACACATTCACTCACACAGTCACACCTATGGACACCGGAGGAAACCCACACAGACACACGGAGAACACACCACACTCCTCACAGACAGTCACCCGGAGGAAACCCACACAGACACAGAGAGAACAGACCACACTCCTCACAGACAGTCACCCGTACACGGAGAGAACACACCACACTCCTCACAGACAGTCACCCGGAGGAAACCCACACAGACACAGGGAGAACACACCACACTCCTCACAGACAGTCACCCGGAGGAAACCCACGCGGACACAGAGAAAACACACCACACTCCTCACAGACAGTCACCCGGAGGAAACCCACACAGACACAGAACACACCAGACTCCTCACAGACAGTCACCCGGAGGAAACCCACACAGACACAGGGAGAACACACCACACTCCTCACAGACAGTCACCCGGAGGAAACCCACACGGACACAGAACACACCAGACTCCTCACAGACAGTCACCCAGAGGAAACCCACGCAGACACAGAGAGAACACACCACACTCCTCACAGACAGTCACCTGGAGGAAACCCACGCAGACACAGGGAGAACACACTACACTCCTCACAGTCACCCGGGGCAGGACTCGAACCCACAACCTTCAGGCCCCTGGAGCTGTGACAGAGACACTTCCTGCTGCTCCGCCGTGATGCCCCATTTACTAGATGAAACTATTTAATGTAATAAACAAAACTATCTCTGGAATTGCCCTGCAGCTTGAAAGTATGATAAATGCCTTCAGGTATTTGGGCTTCCACTCAGGAATGTGATTATGGTGTCTCACTGACGCTGAAAGATTGTGCTGTAAAGTATCCTGCCACCCCTTGTGTCCGAGCCTGCTCACCTCTGCTCCTCCTCTGGGCGAGAGAGGAATGTGAGATTACAGGCAATGTCTGAAACACAAACACAGTCATGGTTTCAGGCATAGTTTAATTACCTCTCAAATAGTTTCAGTTTTGTTTTGACAACTATCTCTCGTTTAATCAGTAACTCCCACAGGAAACAGTTCTCTTAATGACTTCATGCCAGCACTGATTTTATCTGTTTTTAAAATGCTACTCTAACATCATTTGAAAACAGCAGAAGAAGATTTAGATTTAACCCTTGTTTCATCAACATCCACTGGAAGACCTTCATGGTTTTTGTCTCCTATGAAATTCACTGTTTGATGGAACAGAGTCCCAGCCCTCCATCCACATTATTGATTAATAAACATAAAAACACAGCTAATCTGGTGATGGATTGTTAATTACAGCCCTGTGTTTACTGTATCTGAGGTCTTGAGGTTTTTACAGCACTGAATCCCAGAAACATGGCCTGTAATAACACAAAGGGCTTTGGTGAAATACAGGAACCATGGTGGAAAGAGTGAAGTCACTTACAGGACGTTCTTTCAGCTTTTTACGACGCAGCACAGAAACACATCACAGATAGGAACCAATATGTCTTTATTTAACAGATCAGCATTCTGCCCTGTGAGTGTGGCCACTATGAGAAGATGGACGCTGGCAGAGCACAGCATCATTTCAACTCACACTCATTGACCTGAGCGATCAAATCCCCCCAGTGCTCTCTGGCACCTCCTGTAAACCTCTGAGCACATCCTTCACCAGGTGTAGAGGGGTAACCCAGGAACCTGTCTCAGCTCATGTGGGTCAACATTCATCTTAGAGCTCCATCTCCCAGGTCAAAGGTAACGACGGTGTTGACTCAGTGTGAGTCTGCCACAGCTCCACCTTAAATGGGCCAGACATCAGTGTGTAACTGAGCTGTAAGAACCAAATCTGACAAAGACTAGGCCCAAATGTGTCAACTGTCTGGACTGCCACCTCCCCAGAGAGGCAGGGCACGAGGTTGTCCAACATTGTGTGTTGTTTGACAGTTGATGTTATTCTTGACAAGAGAAACCCATGTCTATGTTGTTTGTTTTTTTTCTTTCTACAAAACCCCATTTCCAGAAAAGTCCAGACATTTTGTAAAAAAAAAAAACAATAAAAACAAGGATCTGTGATTGTTTAATATTCTTGAAGTTTTATTTAAAGGAAATCTAGAGGTTGGACAATGAAACTGAAACACCTGTCATTTTAGCGTGGGAGGTTTCATGGCTAAATTGAACCAGCCTGGTGGCCAATCTTCAGTTATTGCACATTGCACCAGTAAGAGCAGAATTTAATTAGCAGAGGGTAAGAGCACAGTTTTGCTCAAAATATTGCAATGCAGACAACATTATGGGTGACATACCAGAGTTCAAAAGAGGACAAATTGTTGGTGCACATCTTGCTGGCGCATCTGTGACCAAGACAGCAAGCCTTTGTGATGTATCAAGAGCCATGGTATCCAGGGTAACGTCAACGTACCACCAAGAAGAACCAAACACATCCAACAGGATTCACTGTGGACGCAAGAGGAAGCTGTCTGAAAGGGGTGTTCGGATTGTATTCAAAAAACATAAAACCACAGCTGCCCAAATCATGGCAGAATTAAATGTGCACCTCAACTCTCCTGTTTCCACCAGAACTGTCCGTCGGGAGCTCCACAGGGTCAATATACACGGCCGGGCTGCTATAGTCACACCTTTGGTCACTCATGCCAATGCCAAACGCCGGTTTCAATGGTGCAAGGAGCGCAAATCTTGGACTGTGGACAATGTAAAACATGTATTGTTCTCTGATGAGTCCACCTTTACTGTTTTCCCCACATCCGGGAGAGTTACGGTGTGGAGAAGCCCCAAAGAAGCGTACCACCCAGACTGCTGCATGCCCCACCCAGAGTGAAGGGGTGAATCAGTGATAGTTTGGGCTGCCATATCATGGCGTTCCCTTGGCCCAATACTTGTGCTAGATGGCTGCCAAGGACTACCGAACCATTCTGGAGGACCATGTGCATCCAATGGTTCAAACATTGTGTCCTGAAGGCGGTGCCGTGTATCAGGACGACAATGCACCAATACACACAGCAAGACTGGTGAAAGATTGGTTTGATGAACATGAAAGTGAAGTTGAACATCTCCCATGGCCTGCACAGTCACCACATCTAAATATTATTGAGCCACTTTGGGGTGTTTTGGAGGAGCGAGTCAGGAAACGTTTTCCTCCACCAGCATCACGTAGTGACCTGGTCACTATCCTGCAAGAAGAATGGCTTAAAATTCCTCTGACCACTGTGCAGGACAAATTGACGCTGTATTGGCCGCAAAAGGAGGCCCTACACCATACTAATACATTTTTGTGATCTAAAACCAGGTCTTTCAGTTTCATTGTCCAACCCTTGTATGTTTAAATACATTTTTTTTGTGTCAGGAGCTCCCCCTACCTGCTGCAGAGTGTAGTTCACATTTACAGCACTGTTATGAAATCAAGACTCACACGTCACCCCCTCTCTCTTTCACTCATAGGGATTTTATTGAGACACACCGCCATCGAGGTGACGTCTTTTCAGGGAAAGGCCATGGATGTTTCAGCAGGATGGGACCAGGCCTCATTCTGTGTGTCTCCGTAGACACAGAGTGCGTGGGCGGTTTCCTGTGGTCGTCATGAAGTGGAAAATCAGTCGACAGTGATGCTGGAGTCTATTACACCGTAAACAATGGCTGTAGTTTCTTCAGGATTCTTTACTATAATGTACTGTTTTGTTATTTTACAATATGTAACTGTATTTTATGTAGTGCATCATGGGTGCACAAAACAACTAGAGTAATGAGCAGAATGTTTTTAGAATAATGGATGAGCACGATTACAGTCAGTGGTGTGATCCACAGAAAATTGTCCAGTTTTACAGTAAAGTACTGTGAACTTGCTTTATGGGATTGCGTGGGAAGGTGGGAAAGCAGTGAGCTTGAAAGCCCCAAATTGGTAATAACATCTCAGCATTGCATCATAGAGAAAATGTACACAATGTTTACTAAAAGAGCATTATAAGTATTCATAAATTATATGCAGATTAGCTATACATGAATGTCTGGCAACCGAGTGTGAAATAAACTGCATTAAACCTTTTCCTGAACCTTTCAATTAAAACCTATCAAAAGTATCCGTATAGCTAATCAAACACTTAGCTTCAAATGATAAGAAACGGAAAGAGTTTTGAGCGGGCTAAATGCTATTGCTAACTCTTAAAGTTAACCGAAAGGCGAACTCTTTCTTATATTTAATAGTAGACTCAACCCTAACACTGAGCTTAACCTGAAACCTAACTGTAGACTCCAAAGACCTAGTGGCACAACGGTAGATCAGAAGGTCACCAGTTCAAATCATGTTGCGGTCAAGTGCATGTTTCATGAAAGGGGCATGTTGACTTTTCTTGTGGGAGCCGTGGCCTAATGGTTACATACGAGGGCTTAGGGCTGAAAGGTTTTTGGTTGTACTCCCACAAGCAGCAGGAAAACTGGGGGCGGTGAAGGAACAGCACTGTCCTCCTCCTCAGTCCAAGGCTGAGGGGCCCTTGAGCAAGGCACCGAACCCACAACTTCGCCCTGGACGCCGAGGGACCCTAACCCCCACCCCCTCCTCCCTCTGGGGGTGTGTGTTCACAGCCTCTAGTGCACTAGTGTGTGTGTGTGTGTGTGTGTGTGTGTGTGTTCAATTACCCAGAGGGGTTAAATGCGGAGGTCACATTTCTTTGTATGTTGTACAATGACAAATATTCAAACATTACACAAATGGTGTTTCATCTCGTGTATCTCTATCACCGAGGAAAGAAAAAAACTGATTTATAACATCAACTGTTCTTTCAGTTACCAGTTAGCGCTACATAACGTGTAAAGTTAGGGCAGTGCTGTAAAACATTCTTGTTTTCTGCTGAATGTGTGATGCAGCATGATATTTTAAACATTATTTTATTGTTAAGAGTAAAATTTTGAAAGGACAGAACTGAATGATCTTGATGTATTCTGTGTTTTAAAGATCCATTCCTGACCTCGTGACTCAGATTTATAAACTCTGGACTGGTCTGGAGGCTTGTTTTTATTAACTCTGGACTGGTCTTAGTCATCACACATGTCTTTACTGACTCTGGACTCGTATTGAGACTTGTCTTTACTGACTCTGGACTTGTTCTGAGAATGTTATTCATTAATGTTTTCAGCCATGCCCTGAGTGCACTTTAGTCCAGTCAACTGAAGAACTGAAAACAACTGAGTCAGACCAGACCGACCGTAGCAACCATGTGTATTTAAGGGTGTGTGTGTGTGTGTGGGTGTGTGTGGCTGTTATGTAATCCTGAGTGTGTCACTAATCCTGTAAGAACCAGGACACAGTGTTCTCTGGCTGTTCCTACTCACCTTTCTGATGAAGGAAAACTGAAAGTCAGGGACTGACCCCAGGTCCTCACTACCTCTTCACTCAGACACACAACTATTTTTTATTTCATTTAGTTTTATGAGACAGTGGTGGAATATACTGCAAAGGGTTTACATAAATATATTATAAATAAATAAATATTATTCTCTAAATAAACTGATTACCCTTCAGTCAGTTACAGGACACAGATGTTTTCAGTGTAAAACAATGATGAATGTGTGAATTAAACAATAAACCACAGTATGTTTTTACTGCTTAAAGCTTTTAATAATATATTTATCTTTAATTATTAACTTTAAATACCTTTAAGATACATGTGTTTTTTGTATTTTGTATAGTTTTTCATTCTTCGGAATATTTTTATTCTAGGTTTAGTTTGTGCTTATTTTAACTTTATTTTGAACTTGAGACTTTTAGTTTATTCGGATTTTTAATATTTAATTATTATTTAATTTAATTTAATTATTATTATTTTTATTTAATTATATAAAAATTAATGTTAATTTATGTTTAAAGGGCGTCACAGTGTAGCAGCAGGTGGTGTCTCTGTCACAGCTCCAGGGTTCTGGAGGCTGTGGGTTCGAGTCCCACTCCGGGTGACTGTCTGTGAAGAACCTGGTGTGTTCTCCCTGTGTCTGCGTGGGTTTCCTCTGGGTGACTGTCTGTGAAGAGTGTGGTGTGTTCTCCCTGTGTCTGCGTGGGTTTCCTCCAGGTGACTGTCTGTGAGGAGTGTGGTGTGTTCTCTCTGTGTCTGCGTGGGTTTCCTCCGGGTGACTGTCTGTGAGGAGTGTGATGTGTTCTCCCTGTGTCTGCGTGGGTTTCCTCCGGGTGCTTCGGTTTCCTTCCACGCTCCAAAAACACATGTTGGTAGGTGGATTGGAGACTCAAAAGAGTCCGTAGGTGTGAGTGAGTGTATGTGCTGCCCTGTGAAGGACTGGCGCTCCCTCCAGAGTGTGTTCCCACCTTGTGCCCAGTGATTCTGGGTAGGCTCCGGACCCACCACCTCCCTGAACTGGATAAAGGTTACAGACAATGAATGAATGAATTAATTTATATTTAAGAAATAATAAAAACCTAATAATAAACTGAGTTCATCAGTAATGAATTGTGGTGTAATCACAATAACACACTCAAGCTGGTTTCTGATCAACAGCCCCAGCACACCAGCACCAATATCTCACGTCACAGCACCAACCTCGAGTGTGTTATTGTAATTATACCACAGTTCATTATCACCATTATCATTGGGTTTTAGACAGAGGAAAACCCCCAAAAAACATTTGTTTATCAATCTTCCACAAGGGTACAAGGGCAATGGAGGAAATTAAAATCCTTTTAAACATGCAGAGTATGTTTTTATTTCCTTGCCATTATGATGTTTTAAAATCTGAAAGTGGAGCACTATCCTCTAAATTGTAACTGAATTGTGTATGAGCCCTTTCTGGAGCTTCTTTATCTCAAACCCCTGACGGATGCTGTCACAGTTCCTGCTGAAGAACCGACTACCGTTCAGTTCCAGCAGGGAACAATTTTGGGGTCCCAGAACCAGTTTATGGAAGTGTGCAGAATGGAGTAAATGTTAAAATGAGGTGTGTGAAGGAGAAAGAACCAGCCCGATACACGTTGGTGTAAAAGGACTATCAGGCACCCCACGTGTTTTTTAAGGAGTAATACCTGAGGAGCTTTGGTCAGAGTGTGTGATTATTCTGCAGTACTGAGAGTGCTGGAACATCTCTCAGCCAATCAGAACGCAGGGCTGGGGCTAACTGTGAAATAATTAGAGTTTATTTTGTTTATACTCAGTTCATTAGGAATTAAGTCTGGATTAATTTAGAATTTCAGTTTAAGTTGATTTTGGGATTTCCTGTCTTTTTCATGGTGAAAGTGGGTCAGCACAGAGGGTGTGGCCGGGGAAGGGGGCGTGGCCATTTGGAAAGTTTACTCTGTGTCATTGCCTTCAAGCAAAACATGTTGGGACAGTACCAGAATTCCTGTGGGTGTTTTTGTTTGGGTACAGGAAATATTTAAAATATTTTAAAATATTTCCATCTTTCTGTGATTGGGATCTTCATTTTATTTTTATTTTAATTTAGTTCTACTTCATGTTATTTAAATTTTATATTATTTTAAAGTTTTGTTTTTGTGATATCTTTAACATATTTTTATTGTATTATTTTTATACATAAGATTCCCATTTTGACAAAGTTACACTTTTAATAAGGGAATGTTTATAGATTTTCTGATCAGAATCTCTTTCACTTTCTTTATTTCAGGCTGTTTTCTGTCTGTTCTCTCTCCCTTTCACTCAATTTCTCTTTCTCTTTCTTTCTCTCTGTAATCTCCCTCAAAGCAGGTCACAGGTGGATTATTGAGACACAGAGCTGTGTTCCCTTGTGTTGAAGGGGGGGGGGGGGGCATGTCTCATCTAAAGACTGTGACTTTATTAAATCTTTATTATTTTTTATATATGATATTTATATTAATTATTTTTTTTATATCTCTTCACGCTCAACCCTCTGGCCTTTAAAGAGTTAAACGGCATGATTATGATGATATATTATGAAATAAAGGAATTATATTTGCTGTTTTCACAGATATATTTACTCTGTTTTTTTTTACTGTTTACCATCTTTAACTGATCTCAGAGCTGTGTCACTGAAAGGAGAGACAAGGGCGCCCCCTGCTGTCTGCTTCTTTTTAAAAGAGTAACAGAAAATAATACCACAAAGATCCTTGCAGTTTCTTCAGTGTCCTCGGGTTAGGAGCCGTACTCAGTGATAACAATAATAACATGTTGCATTCTTTTAGCACCTTTCTAATATTCAAGGTGACTTTACACAGAGGAACCAAGGGAAGAAAAGAAAAGAGAAAGAGGGATGACTCTTGTGCCCACGGTGGAGTGCAGAAGTATAGAGAGAAAAGGTAGGTTTTTAGATGAGGCTCAGGGGCCCCTTGCTGTGGATGTTGAAGGAGGAGACATTGCTCTTCTTTCACTCCCCCACCCTTTGTTTTCCTGCCAGTCATGGGAATCAAACCAATGACTCTCCAGACCTGAGCCTTCTTCTGTAAATATTGGGACACAGGACTGAACAAAAAGGACACATGGGTGTTTGTGATTTCTGTGTTATTTTGGTGAATGTATTCCCCCTCGTCCCACAGCAGTGTTCTCCCCCTGTGTAAACAGCTCTGTTCAGAACGCCCGCTTTCAGCACCTGTTCCTTTAAATGATAATGAGCCACTCGCTGTTCACCCCGACCCCGAGCGCACAGCAGTGAGGAGCGAGGAGCAGAAGCTCTGGTTTTTAGCCGTTTTCACTCTGTTCTCTTTCTTCTCTGTTTTTACTCAGTGCTCTTATTTCTCCGCGCTCGTTGTGTCTGTTTTGCTGAGTTTAACCTTGTCTTTGTGCTCTCACATAAACACGGGTCCAGCGCTGTGATTGGACAGACTCAGACGAGGGGGCGGGGCCAGTCTAAAGTCTCTGCACTTGATGTCAGAAGCAGAGCAGAAGCAGAACAGTTCGTTTTATCCCGTGTTTTTAACTAAGCAGCCCAGGACCCAGGAGAAGGTGTTCTGTTACACTGGAAGAGTGTGACTCTGACATCTAGTGGTTTGGAGGATGGAACACAATGCCTCTCTGAGCATCAGGGGGCTTTAATATCTGATACCATACTTCAGAAAAGATTACATGTCATTTTTTTACAGGAGACACAGTGAGGTGGCAGAGGAAGCAGAGTGGGCTATGATGGTGGGAGGGTCAGCATGTGCTCAGTCATGGGACAAATCTTAATGCAGGTGTGGAGGTCCTGTTCTCTTCATCGTCAGGAGTAAAGAGGAAGTACAGGGTTGCATCTTTTTAGCTAGAGCATGTATTTGTTAATGCACTGAGCCAGAGTGTGAGACACCTCACTAATTAGGGCTGTGTTATCATTGTGGGGGTGGGGGCTTCTGTGTGCTTGTCCAATCTCTTCTGATCATTTTAGCAGTAGAATCACTGGGGAGTCTATTTCTCCTGTGGGTTTCTCTGATCACCATCTAGTCTCTGTCTGTGTAAGCATGTTACATATTTCTAGTGCACAGACTTACTGGCATTTTAATGTGAAACTCCTGAAGGATGGAATTTGTTTGGCTGGAAGTACAAGGTTTTTTGGGAGTAGTGGGTAAAAAAGGAAAATGGGAGGTTGGAAAGACTCCAATTAATGTGCTATGCCAGCAGTATACTGCCAACACTGCCCTGAAGATTAAGCGAAGTGTTCAGGCTCTGGAGGAGGACATATGGTGCCTGGAGCTTGCGTTGACTGCATGGGCGTTTCTAGCCCCTTTTTAGTTTTAATTCGAGTCCAAGTGTGATGGGTTCACCTCCACAGCACCACTCTATGGCTTTCACACACACACACACACCATCAGACACTTGGACTGCTGGGTGGATCACAAGCTCCTTTTTATTTGCTGAAATACATGCAAGGCATCGTGGAGTCGGGGAGAGTTAGCTTACAGATCAGTATGGAAAAATCTCCATTCAGTGTCCTGAATTGCTTTTTTCTTCTTATTGTTTGTGTGTGTGTGTGTGTAAATACTTGTATGTAAACGTAATAAAAGGTACAAATAAACAAAAATAAACTGGAAAAGGCCTCTTACATTTGTGATCAAATAGTGATGTGAAAAGCATTGGACACTTGTATATAATATACTCAAGCTCTTACGATCTGCAGTAAGATAACTTAAGTTGTTCTAGGGTTAAATCAAGTGATCCTAAGGTACCGTGGAGTTAGTCCACAGATTGTTCTAGATAACACTCTAGAAAACATGAGTAGAAGGCAATTAGCATGCTAGTCAAACAAGTAAATAAACAAACCTAAAACTGCTGATATACATATCATTGAACAAACTGCATGATAAATCATGGCTTCTTTGTTTTTATAATCTAGTAGAACATAGTTTATTACAGACCTCTCGAAAACAATACCTACCCATTCAGTGTCCTGAATTGCTTTGACCTCCTTCATGCAATCTCCCACTACACCATACCAGGCGTAACTGCACCATTTAAAATAATTTAATCAAGTATTCTTTCTAATCTGTTACACAAGCACACCTAAAAAATATATTTTTTTTATTTAATACAGTGGTGTGAAAAAGTGTTTGCCCCTTCATGATTTCAAATTCTTTTGCATGTTTGTCACTCTTAAATGTTTCAATCAAATTTAAATATTAGTCAAAGACAACACAAGGAAACACAAAATGCAGTTTTTAAATGAAGGTTTTTATTATTAAAACCTACATGACCCTGTGTGAAAAAGTGTTTTCCCCTAAACCTAATAACTGTTTGGACCGCCCTTAGCAGCAACAACCGCAATCAAGCGTTTGTGGAAACTTGCAATGAGTCTTTCACAGTGCTGTGGAGGAACTTTGGTCGGCCGGCCACTCCTGGGAAGGCTCACCACTGTTCCACGTTTTCACCATTTGTGGATAATGGCTCTCAAGGACAGGACAGGGTGGGGATGAGAGAGTTGGGAAACCCTTTTTGAATGAGAGGGTGAAAGGAGCCTTGCTGTGATCCTGCTTCACTGCACTGGCGGACATGGATGCTCAGAGTGCTTTCTTTATTCATCAGGAACGTGTCACAGAGGAAGTAAATTCCATGGCTGTCTGAATGGACTGTGAATGGCTGACTGAATGAATTAGTTTTTCAGGGGCCTGATGGCTGCTCGCTTAAAGAGGGAGCCTGTATATTATGATTTAGTGGGGAACTGTCAAATCAAATAAGCAAATTTATTTGTGAAGTGCCTTTTACAGATGATGTTTCACAAAGCAGCTTCACAGAAATCCAGTAAAGACAGAGTTTTGACATGAAATGTATAAATGTAAATAATGTAAAAATCCCAAGGAGAGTGAAGCCTGGGGCGACAGTGACACAGAGAAACTTTCTCAGAGCTGTGGAAGAAAACTTGGGAGGAACCAGGGCTCACACAGGGGACCTACCCTCCTCTGGTCAGTCTACTGGTAATAGGTAGGAGTCAGTGAGAACTTCAGTGTAGGGGCAGCTCCGAGGCCAGTGGTGGTGGCTGGAGCATGGGCAGATGGTCTGAAACGTAGAGCAGGAGCTCAACAGTCATCCATCAATGTCCAGACGGACAGGTGGGGGTCGTTTACTCAGAAAAAGGTAGAGGGATGGAGTTAGTTGTGATCTGTTTGGCTGAATGTAAAGCAGAGAGTGTGAACATTTCCAGAGTGTGGCTAATGACTCTGGCAGATCTGACTATGACAGCTTTAACTAAAAGAAGAGAATCAGGAGGACACACAGACACGGGAGCATCCTGAAACACTGGCATCCCTCCGCTCCACCGTCAACAAACCTGAGTGATCGCGAGAAGCGGCAGGATGACACCAGCGTCTCAGTTTACTATAATTCCCTGTGTCCATGGACCCCCTGGATCTGCCGCCTTTATCTATGGGGGAGCATTAACTACCAAAAGATAAACTAAACAAATGAGTTTTTAGCCTCGATTTGAAGATTGTGACTGTGTCTGAGTCCTGAACATTTTCTGGAAGATCATTTCAGAATTGGGGGGCTTTATAAGAAAAGGCTCTTTCCCCAGCTGAGGCCTTCTGAATTCTGGGAACTGTTAAAAGTCCAATACTCCTTGATCTGAGTAAATGTGGAGGCTCATAATAGGAAATAGTATCTTGAAGGTATTCAGGAGTGAGCCCATGTAGAGCTTTATATGTTAATAACAGAATTTTGTAATGGATGAAGCAAGTTGTTTGCAGCTGATTTTTTAATAGCTGTAGTTGATTAAAATTTAATTCCTCTCTGAAATTTTGTGAAGGTGATTTGAAGTTTTCCTTGTTTGATTTCTTTGTGTCCATGTTGGGTGTGTTGCTTTTTTATCGTTCACTTGTAATTGGACTGTGGCCTGTTGCAGAAATATACATTAATTAATTAATTAATTAATTAATTAATTAATTAATTCATTATTTGTAACCCTTATCCAGTTCAGGGTCGCGGTGGGTCCAGAGCCTACCAAAACCTGGGAAGTTAGGCCCCTTTCAATACGTCCAGAAATATACAAATGTTTATAAAACTATATCAAATGGAGCTTTATAAATGATGAAATTCTGAGGTAGAACATTCACACTGCATCTGTCTGACAGGGCTGGTACCAGCTGGATGGAGGGAATTGTTTTGAAAATCTTGAGCACTTGTAGCAGCTGATTTGAGAACTGTAGGGTTCACTGTATAAGATGACACCAGCACATTGACTTTGTAGCAATAAAAAGGGTGGAGCTCCAGATTTCCTTAGAAACAGAAACTTAACTGCATTTATAACAGGCCTGAGACTTTCATTTTCAAACAGATCACTGCAGCTGTGACAGACTCTGCCTTTGTGGAGTATTCAGGCCTGGTGAGTGAGTTGTGTTTATTTTATTTAGCAGTAAGTCTGTTAGAAACAATTTGAATGTATGTTACCGACAGAGTGGTTTAATATTTATATAAGGCATATCTCAGTGTCCACGGGGTAAAGGTAAAATTAATGTATCATCTTTAAAGTAAAGCTACTACATTTTGGTGTATTATGATATAATTTGTGCTGCGAACCTGAACTGAATAAGTGGGCCCTGTATGGAGAGAGATTAGTCTAAAAATACTTTACAAATGTGTAAATGTTAAACACAATGTGTTTATAATAAAACACAAATATGTTTCACTGTTCACAAATGAACACATCACACTCTGTGTCTCACAGTCTGCAGTTTGTTCAAATACAGTTACATTTATAAACACATGTTTTTGGTTTTCATAGATATATCAATTTTATGCTAAAATAAATACATTTGTTTAAATTTACATTGAATATATTTGTAAAGTTGAATTTAAAATGTATTCATAAATTTTAGAATCTGCGTTTGTGGATCGAGTCACTCACTTGTTTTCTGTGACATATTTGTTCATTTCCTCTCACAGGTTTTTGGATTTTGAGACTTTCCTCTCACATTTCACCCGATCCACACAGCAGCCTGACGAACATTGTTGTTATGTGTGTGACAACGTTGTTATGTGGGACCAACTTAAATGGAGAAGCATTTGCACAGTATTTAATGTGGAAGTTCGAAAAGAAAGCCGCTGAACTCAGCTTCATATCACAGACAGTTAAGAGGGGGATCACTGGGGAACACTTTTGAAGGTGCCCTAAATTTAACGTCGTTAAAATCCAGCGGAACTTCCCTAATTTTGCTGCAGACAAGGGTTGTCAAATAAAATACGTCAAAATCATCCCTTATTTGGACTAAAGCCATGTTGATTATTGGACTGATACGGAACTGATATATTTCATATTTTAGTGATTGGACTGTTAAAACGGGTGATTTGTTTCAGACAGATGCTCTCCCTCAGCCGGAGGGAGGGGCAGATACCCCACGGCTCCGAAAGAGAATATGCGCTTCTCATTGGTCATCACTTTTATTTAGCCAATCAGCAGCCAGAGTTAGCTGTCTATATTTACTGCGGCAGCCAATGGAGTCATAGTTCCGCCTACAGGGGGTTGTTTTGCTGTGGCCCTGAGAGAAACAGGTCAGTCCTGAGACACTGGGGAAAACAACAGTGCCACCTAGCGGTGTCTTATTCGCCTGCTGGCCACATTTGTGGATCAGGCTGCTGTGTGTGGAGTGGGTGAAATGCGAAAGTAAAGTCTCAAAATCCAAAAACCCACGAGAGGAAATTAACAAATGCCAGCCATTTTATGCACATTTGATTAGTTTCAGTTTGAGTATCATTTTTAACCCTTTAAAGCCTGACAAATTAAATAATACAATAAAACCAATTTCTTTTTGAAAATCACACATTATGTGGCCCTTTAAATAAAAATGTATTTTTTTTTAAAAATCTTGCATCATATAATTTCTGAATGCATCATATTTAGGCATTTACCAATATATTTTTTTCTTTAATTGGACTTTCATTTAGTTCACTGCATCAGTTAAAACTGTCGCTACAATATTTTCTTAAGTTTGATTGATTTCAATTAAATGATAATGTGCAATTATTTGTCATTGTACAACATATAACCCCAATTCCAGTGAAGTTGGGACATACGCCTGGTTTTCAACCAGCCTAAAAGAGCACATGTCACGCCCCTATTAGTTGAGCTGCATTGGCTACCCTTAGCTGCTCACATCAAATTTAAATCACTAATGATGGCCTTCAGAGTATTCACTGGTTCTGCTCCCATCTGCACCTCAATAGACTCTTAAAACCATATATTAGCGCCCGCCCTCTCCGTTCCTCAAAGGAGCGCCAACTAACACGGCCAAACCCCCGTACAGGTCAGTCGAGGCTATTGTCATCTCTGGTACCACACTGGTGGAACGAGCTTCCAAGCATCAGTTAGTAGCATCGCTGCCTAAAGCTTTAAACCATGGATATCCAAAAGAAAGACCAGACAGAAACACAGATTGTGCAGTTCACTTTGAGAGGTTCCTTGCTAATGAATCACCTACACCCCACCTTAAAAAATTTGAAACCCCACACTGTATTTGCCCTAGCCCTGGCCCTGATACCTCCACTGTTAGAATGTGTCCTGTTTAGTTTAGGAGCCATGAGCCATGAATTTCAGATATAAAATGTGTTCCATATTTTCATGTTTCATCAATAGGTTATGATCCTATAATGACTTATATTGGCCATTAGAGGGTTCACTAAGCCTTGATATGTCACAGTCCCCAAGAACGTGGACCAAGAGCCTGGTGTCCCAAAAATATTGTAGTGTTAAGATCATCTTAACACACAGAGAGAGTGTGATGCTCACTCTACCACAGGGTTATGAAAAAAGAATATTTCAAGAAAAAATAAAAACAATGAACATCTAAATATTGTGGTATTCGTCAGTAAATTGGAAGCATTTTAATATAAAGATGCACAGTTTAATCTAGCACCATTAGGACCAAGAAAAGTTTCTTGACATCCGGTTTTTTATATCTCCAGTGCCTGATCTCAACTCTGAGTCAAGCCCTATACTGAGCCCTGAGCATTGCACTGAACTGAACCTTGACTTGACTCCTAGTTTAAAGAAAAATTAAAGTCCAATACAAGTTTCAAAAACATCTCAAGCCCAGATCAAGAGTTGATTTCTTTCAAACATCTAGTCTAGACTCCCACAGCACCATCAGAAACCCATGCAGACACAGAGTGAACACACCACACTCCTAACAGACAGTCACCCAGAGGAAACCCATGCAGACAAAGGGAGAGCACACCACACTCCTCACAGACAGTCACCTGGAGGAAACCCAGGCAGACACAGGGAAAACACACCACACTTCTCACAGACAGTCACCCAGAGAAAACCCATGCAGACACAGGGAGAACACACCACACTTCTCACAGACTGTCACCCGGAGGAATCCCATGCAGACAAAGGGAGAACACACCACACTCCTCACAGACAGTCACCAGGAGCAGGGCTCGAACCCACACCCTCTAGGACCCTGGAGTTGTGTGACAGTGACAGTATCTACTGCACCCTTGGTTTCTGTAAATGTAAAATATATGTTTAAATGAATTCATTTGGACATGCATCCTCACCTGTGCTGTCAAACTTTACAACTGGCTCCTCATGAGTTGCAGGCTCCATGCTGTAGTTTTCAGGATCTGCACAAGCTGCATAAAAATGTGGATTATTTGGGGTTAACTGTGTGGTCAGGATCTTTTTTTTGTTCAAAACCTTCAATCTATGAAAATAAGTAAATAAATACCTTCAAATCTTTAATGTTACAAACTGAAGTGTCAGGGTCTTTCTGTGATTTTCCTGACCAAGCTGGGACTAAAACCCTAGTATTAAATGTCAGTGGTGTTATTCACTCTGTATAACTGTTCCTTTATTTGTATGTTCTTGTCTAACAGGTCAGGATATTACTGAGAGATCAGAAATGGAGAAACAAAAAATGTTTGAATTACTTGAAAGACACAGATTGGAAAAATACTACAACAAATTCCTGGAGATGGGAATTGAAAGTGAAGAAGATTTCCTGGACAGTGTCACAGAAAAGAACCTAGAAGACATAGGTAAGAATGGGAAATATAGCAGAAACATTAGCCTAGTCCTGGACTACACAGCATTTTGAATTGTTATTTCCCAGTGAAAAGAAGATATAGTCCATCACTAGGCTTAATCCCTGTCTGGGAAAAACCCCTATTATATATTTGGGACCAATTCTTCAGAGAAAAGCAAATACAGATCCATCTCAATAAAAAAGAATATAATCAAAAACTTAAAAAGATTTCAGTAAATCAATTAAAAAGGTTAAAGTCATATATAGATTCATTACAAATAGAGTGATCTATTAAGTGTTTATTTATTTTAATGTTGACGATTATGGTTTACAGCTAATGAAAAGTCATTATCTAAGAAAATTAGAATATTATATAAGACCAATTTAAAATACAGAAATGTATTATGTTGTACTTAAAAATATGTACAGTATATGCACTCGGTCAGGGCTCCTTTTTAATTACTGCATTGATGCAGCTTGGTGTGGAGGTGATCAGCTTGCGGAACTGCTGAGGTGTTGTGGAAGCCCGGGTTACTGTAATATCGGCCTTTAGCTTGTCTGCATTGTTGAGTCTGGTGTCTCTCGTTTTCCGCTTGATAATACCCCATAGAGAATCTAATTTAGGTTGAGTGATTTTGCTGGCCAATCAGGCACATGAGTGGCATGACACAAGGACGGCAACAGTTTTAGCCCATGTCCTGGATGCGTCTGTGTGTGGTGGCTCTTGAATGCAAGGCAAGACAAGACAAGGCAGGTTTATTTATAGAGAACCTTTCATACAAGAGCAATTCAAAGTGCTTTACAGAAAGAAAACATGGTAAAAATTAAAACAATTAAAAATTATACAATAAAAGAAAAGAATTAAAGTGCCATTACAGAATAAAAGTTCAGAGTATTTTAAACTGAGCTGTAGCTGCTCAAACAGGAACGTTTAGTTTTGACCTGAGGCAGGACTGGCTGACTAGTCCCTAAAGATCTGAGAGCTCTGCTCGGATCATATCTCTGAAGCAGATCTGATAAATACACTGGTCCTACCCCATTTAGACACTTATAGACCAGTAATAACACCTTAAAGTCTATTCTGTAGCAGACTGTTATAGTGTAAGGATTTGAGGATGGGGTGATGTGATCTATTCTTTTGCTCCTAGTGAGAACTCTGGCAGCTGCATTTTGAATCAGTTGAAACTGTTTAATGGTCTTTTTTGAAAGTCCAGTTAAGAGACCTTTACAGTAATCAATCCTTCTAGAAATAAAAGCATGGATAAGTTTCTCCAGAGTCCATTAATACATTAATACACCAAAGTTGTGAGCCAGTTCTTTCTTCTCTTGAGTCCAGATACGCAGCCAATCTGTGTCTCACTGCTGTTCCCAAATAGTATAATCTCCGTTTTATCTTTGTTCAGCTGCAGAATGATGTGTCCCATGCAGTAAGTGATGTGTTCAAGGCACTTTCTTAATGAGTCAACTGGACATGAGTCGTTTGATTATCATCTGCATAGCTGCATAGTCCTGTAGAATCTGAAAAAGCATGAGGAGGAATAAATAAATACTTTCAAATCTTTAATGTTACTGGAAATAGAAGAGAAAGATGAAGCATGTATAAATTAAATAAAAGTGGACTAAGAATAGAACCCTGAGCGACACCACAGGTCACTTGCATGTTCTCTGAAATATTATATTCTATTTCTATAAAGTAGATCCTGCCTTCCAGGTAAGAAATGAACCACTTCAGGAGAAGTTCCTGAGAGTCCAACCCAGTTTGTGAGTCTATCTATAAGAATCTTATGGTCAATGGTATCAAAGGCAGCACTAAGATCAAGAAGTAATAGAAGAGATACCTTTCCAGCCTACGTATCTAAGCAAATGTTCATTCATTCATTCATTATCTGTAACCGCTTATCCAATTCAGGGTCGCGGTGGGTCCAGAGCCTACCTGGAATCATTGGGCGCAAGGCGGGAATACACACTGGAGGGGGCGCCAGTCCTTCACAGGGCAACACAGACACACACACACATTCACTCACACCTACGGACACTTTTGAGTCACCAATCCACCTGCAACGTGTGTTTTTGGACTGTGGGAGGAAACCAGAGCACCCGGAGGAAAACCACATGGACACAACACACCAACTCCTCACAGACAGTCACCCAGAGCGGGAATCGAACCCACAACCTCCAGGATTTTGCTGTTGTTAATGTTGTGGTTGATGAGAAATAGGATTGTCGTGTTTTGCATATTATCGTGTTGTATTCACGTAGCCTATCTTTGTAGAGTTCTTTGTGAATATGAAGACTTGTTTTACACCATCTGTGTTCTGCCTTGTGACACTCCCTTTTTTGGATTTGAACAACAGAAACATTCCTCCATGGTGCTTTCTGTTTGCAAGACAAAGTCTTCACTTTAACTGGCACAATCGCATCCATAGCACTGACAATTTTTGAGTTAAAACTATTCAGCAGATCATCAACAGAGTTGGATTGTTCACATGGTGTAGTGCACATTTTACTCATGAAAAGTGTAGCTGTGCAGTCCTTTATAATCCTTTTCTTGACACAAACTCTTCTGTCCCTGATGACTGGTGAGGCCCACATTTCAAAGAACACACAGTAGTGATCTGACAACGCGACGTCCTTCACAGTTACTCAAATGTTGAGACTCTTTGAGATAACAGTATCCAGCGTGTGACCCTGACAATGTGTATTCTTTTTAACATGCTGTGAAACGCCAAAAGAGTCCAATATGGCGTGTATTTCCTTGGCAAAACAGTCCTTGGGATTGTCGATATGTTAAAGTCACCAGCAATAACAAAATGGTCAAAGTCTGTAGAAATAAAAGACTCTAGAAATAAAAGCATCTCTGTAAATTCATCAATAAAATTAGCACTGTACTTCAGAGGCCTGTAGACAGTTACTAGTGATATCTATGGTGTCCCTTTCAGAACTGCACAGAGGTACTCAAATGTTGTGAAGTCACCAAATGATAACTGCTTGCACTGAAAAGAACCATGGAACAGAGCAGCTAGACCTCCACCTTTTCTACTGGCACGAGATACATTTAAAAAGTGAAAATCTGGAGGAGCTGACTCCAATAAAACAGTTGCAGCACTACATTCATTTAGCCAAGTCTCAGTTAAAAATATAAAATCAAGCCCATGTGCTGTAATACAATCATTAATTAAGTGTGATTTGTTTGTGAGAGATCTGATATTTAGAAGAGCTAACTTAGTAACTCGTGCACTTTGCCACATCATCTCTGTCTCAAATTTTATATGCTGTAGATTGGCTACATTCACAGAATCTGACCTGAACTACCTTTTCTTTTTCTCTCTGATAAGTACTGGAATGGGAGAGATTACAGGCACCAAAGGTCCAAGCTTGTTTTGAAAACATGTTACTGCTGACATAATCACTGCAGCAGAAAGGACACGAAAAACATCACTTTTCCTCGCCCTTATCAGCTGACGAAGCTGTGTGGAGCTCCTGCACGGCAATGGGGCCATGAGTGAAGCTGCCTTTCCGGGGGTTAATGAGCTTGCCTCTTCCGTTGAGGTGCTCTAGGTGGTGATAGAGCATGATTTTTCTTAGGAGACAGTCTGGGGGACTGCAGTGGGGATGTGGCAGTAGATGAGGGTGGAGTAGAAGCTGGGTGGTTCTTCTCTGCACCTGAGCGCTGGCGGACAGGGAAAGTGACAGCCTTGTCCCAGCCGATACCAGCTTCTCCATGGCTGCTGGGAGGTTTAGGTGGGGTGATGTGTGGGGAAATAGAGGACATGGAGGATTCCTCTTGGGGTTTTGGTGTCTCTGGCAGCTGATAGAATTGTTCATTGCCACTCATGTCCAATGTCTGCTGCTCCCTCAGGTTGTCCTCAGTGGGGGTAGGATGTTCTGGCTCTGAAATGGAGTCATCAGCTTGTACAGCAGAGTTCCTGGATGATGGTGCTTATGTGCCACCACCAAGAGAAGTGGATAAATTACACACTGAGAAAATGAGGTTGTCTGTTTAACACCCCTGTTGTTTGTGTGCAGTCTCTCCTAAAAAGTTCTCTCTTCCCAAATAACAAGTTAAAGTTGTCAATGAAGTTCAGTGCATTTGACCTGCAGCTGTTCTGTAGCCAGGTGTGTAATCTCAGTAACCTTGAGGACATATTGGTGCCTCCTGCAGGTAAGGTCCACTGATGAAAAATTGTATGTTGAACTTACAGAGTGTGTTAAGGTGGTCATTAAAGTCTCTTTTTGAAACTTCAGACTCCTGCTTGACAATGTCATTCTTTCCAACATGTACAATAATAAACTGACTCCAGCATTGATTCCAGTGACTGCCTTCAGGACATCTGTCAATCAGCAGTCTTCCCCATGATTGTGGAGCCAACTGAACTAGACTAAGGGACCATTTTAAAGGCTTAGGAAACCTTTGAAGGTGTTTGGTGTCAGGAGCGAGGGGCGGATTGAAGGAGGCGGATGCATTCGCTAAAACACGGGATATATTTAATAACCAAAGATATAACAAAACACAGGCAAACTATAAAGGGAACTACAAGACGAGGACATAAAATACTGAGACAGAAAATACACTAAACGACAAAACTAGGAAACAAACATGACTTGACTAGAAACGAGAGATAAACGACGCGACATGACAAGACCGGAGAACAATACATAATGAAGTGAAATGAACGACAAACAGGACGTGAAACAAGAGGGCTTAAGTACTCACACAAACGAGAAACACCTGGACAGATAACGAGGACGGGTAACACATGACACGGACGAGGAGGCGGGACGAGGGCGGAGACAAGGACATAAACAAAACATAGCCATGTGCGAATAAAGCACATGGCGGGGACAACAGACTGACAGGACGAAGGCGTGACAGATGCCCCCCCCAAGAACGCGCAACTCCCGGGCGCGTACTCCTAAACCCCCCCAGGAGCTGGCGCAGGAGAGGGCACGAAAAACAAGACAGGACAACAAACCAACAGGTGACAGGACTCAGGACAGGACGGGAACAGACACAGTAGCTGGGGACACGACAGGACCGAATATACTAGACGGGACACGGGACATGACAGGAGACTGACAAAGGGGGGCAACAAGAGACGAGAACGGACTGGACAGGACAGGAGTGGACACATGGGAATTGACGAGATTTTTGACATTGGACATGACACTAGACTGAAACGGAGACGGGACTGGAGACTGGACAGGGGATTGAAAGGGAAACTGGACCGGAGACAAGACAGGTGACTGGACATTGGACTGATACGGGAACTGGACGTGAGACAAGACAGAGGGTTGAAACAGGGACTGGACAGGACTGACAGGGGACTGGACAGGAGACGGGACTTGAGACAGGACCGAGGGTTGGAACGGGGACTGGACAGGAGACGGGACTTGAGACTGGACAGGGGTCTGAAACAGAGACTGGACAGGGCTGACAGGAGACTGGACTGGACTTGGTAGGGGAACAGGTACAAGGACATTTACAGGGACTGACACAAACACAGTGACCGGGACAGGGACAGAGACAAAGGCAGACACGGGTACAGGGACAAGGACAGAGACGGGAACCAGGACAGGGACTGACAAGGGAACCAAAATAACAGGGGGGTGCCCAGGACTGGCTAATGTCTGTGTGGCAGTCTGAGGAACCAGCCTAGGCACAGTTCTGGGGATCGGCCCTGAAGTCCTTCGGGCCGACCTACGGACATGGGCAGGGGAGGCCGTAGCCACCGTCACGGGGACAGGAGAGGCCGTAGCCGCCGTCACGGGGACAGGAGAGGCCGTAGCCGCCGTCACGGGGACAGGAGAGGCCGTAGCCGCCGTCACGGGGACAGGAGAGGCCGTAGCCGCCGTCACGGGGACAGGAGAGGCCGTAGCCGCCGTCACGGACACTGGAGCGGCCGATGCCGCCGTCACGGACACTGGAGCGGCGGGTGCCGCCATCAATGGGACAGGAGCGGCGGGTGCCGCCATCACCGAGACAGGAAGCCCTGCGACGTCGTCCACGGAGGCAGGGGAACCTGCGACGTCGTCCAAGGAGGCAGGGGAACCTGCGACGACGTCCAAGGAGGCAGGGGAACCTGCGACGACGTCCAAGGAGGCAGGGGAACCTGCGACGACGTCCAAGGAGGCAGGGGAACCTGCGACGACGTCCAAGGAGGCAGGGGGACCTGCGACGACGTCCAAGGAGGCAGGGGGACCTGCGACGACGTCCAAGGAGGCAGGGGGACCTGCGACGACGTCCAAGGAGACAGATGAATCTGTGACGTCGTCCACGAAGACTGGAGAGGCGCGTGTCGCGCTCACGAAGATAGGCGCGGCTGGAGGTGCCGCGCTCTCGAGGACAGGAGTTAGTGCTGCTCGCCGGGCTCGCGCTGGAGCTGTAAAGGGTTTAGGGGGTTTCACAGGCGCACCCATTAGATCACCTCGAGGTGCGCCCCTGTTAGCCTCAGACCTCAGAGCTACGGAGGTGAGGCTAACAGCCCCTACCCTTAACGCCCCCCCAAAAATTTCCCCGGACCTGAGGGGGTAATCCTCCAGCGAGGGGGGAACTCCAGCACGGTTCTTCCGCCGACTCTTTCGACTCCCACTGGCGCAACGACTCGATTCCCGAGTCGACTCCTCCGCTATAGGATCCGGAACAGCGCCAGGCAGGAGCTGGAGCCGGCGACTCCATTCCGAGGCCGCTTTCAAAGCCTCCCCCACAGGATCTTTGGGGCCTGTGCGGAATGGAGTCCGGCGAACGGCACACCCCTCGAGGTAGTAGTCCATGCTAGCTGCGTCCTGGGGGTCGTTCATTCTGTCAGGAGCGAGGGGCGGATTGAAGGAGGCGGACGCATTCGCTAAAACACGGGATATATTTAATAACCAAAGATATAACAAAACACAGGCAAACTATAAAGGGAACTACAAGACGAGGACATAAAATACTGAGACAGAAAATACACTAAACGACAAAACTAGGAAACAAACATGACTTGACTAGAAACGAGAGATAAACGACGCGACATGACAAGACCGGAGAACAATACATAATGAAGTGAAATGAACGACAAACAGGACGTGAAACAAGAGGGCTTAAGTACTCACACAAACGAGAAACACCTGGACAGATAACGAGGACGGGTAACACATGACACGGACGAGGAGGCGGGACGAGGGCGGAGACAAGGACATAAACAAAACATAGCCATGTGCGAATAAAGCACATGGCGGGGACAACAGACTGACAGGACGAAGGCGTGACATTTGGTGTTGATTATTCTAATTTTCTGAGATAATGACTTTTGGGTTTTCATTGGCTGTAAGCAGTAATCATCAACATTAAAAGAAATAAAGGCATGAAATAGATCACTCTATTTTTAATGAACATATATACTATACAAGTTTCAAAGTTTTAAACTGAATTACTGAAATAAATTACATTTTTGATGACATTCAAATTTATTGAAATGCACCTGAATAATTCAAAAACACAGAGGGGTGGATGAGTGCAAAATAAAAAGCAAAAGAGCTTGTATTTTCTTTGCTCTGAAACTCTGTGTTTGTCTCCAAAAGGTCTGAGTCAAGTTGAGAAGAACAGGTTTGTTAAACTGACAGAGTCTATTAAACGAATGAGCATAGCAAAAGGACCCCAGGTGAACAAAAGTCTCCAGTCATACCTACTTTATTATACATTTTTCAACTGCCCAGAAGTCAAAGAAATCAGAGGTAAATAAAGATTTTAACAGAATTACAATATATCAAAAATAACAAACATTTGTCAAAATGTCATAAATAAGCAGATAGAGAGAAATGTTGGTCTGTATTATTACTTGTGTGGCACTGATCTAGGAATGGACCCAAATCAGAACACTGTGGAAGATCTCATGTTGAGAATCTGTTACGAGGAAAACATTGGTTCTGGATCATCTGTTTGTTTATTTACAACTGAAGGACTTCCACTAACAGACGACCCTTTCTTCAACACATGTGAGTGTGCATTGCAGACAGGGAAAGACAGGAGACTGACTATTTGAACATTTAAAAATAATGTTGTATTAAAATGTTGACATTTTTAAATGTAGAAGTAAAAACCTTATACATTTATATAATAACAAAGTCATGAATTCATATAAACCTTACAGACTGGAGAGATTCAGTACAGAGGAATGGTCTAAGATCTGGAGAGATTCTGTACTGAGGAACACTCTCAGATCTGGAGAGATTCTGTACTGAGGAATGGCCTCAGATCAGGAGAGATTCTGTACAGAGGAACGGTCTCAGATCTGGAGAGATTCTGTACTGAGGAACACTCTCAGATCTGGAAAGATTCAGTACAGAGGAACACTCAGATCTGGAAAGGTTCTGTACTGAGGAACACTCTCAGATCTGGAGAGATTCTGTACTGAGGAATGGTCTCAGATCTGGAAAGATTCTGTAGGAGGAATGCTCTCAGAGCTGGAGAGATTCTTTAAAGAGGAACACTTTTAGATCTGGAAAGATTCTCTACAGAGGAATGCTCTCAGATCTGGATAGATTCTCTGGGGTAGAACACTGGGGTGATTTTAATTTTGTGCTAGATCGGATAATGAACTCTGGGGAGAATCTGGAGAGATTCTGTACTGAGGTCACTCAGATCTGGAGAGATTATGTATTTAGGAACACTCAGATCTGGAGAGATTCTGTACTGAGGAACACACTCAGATCTGGAGAGATTCTGTACTGAGGAACACTCTCAGATCTGGAGAGATTCTGTACTGAGGAACACTCTCAGATCTGGAGAGATTCTGTACTGAGGAACACTCAGATCTGGAGAGATTCTATACTGAGGAACACTGTTCTGTACTGTAATTGTCTCAGGTCTGGAGAGATTCTGTACTCAGGCACGCTCTCAGATCTAGAGAGATTATGTATTGAGGAACACTCAGATCTGGAGAGATTCTGTACTGAGGAACACACTCAGATCTGGAGAGATTCTGTACTGAGGAACACTCTCAGATCTGGGGAGATTCTGTACTGAGGAATGCTCTCAGATCTGGAGAGATTCTGTACTGAGGAACACTCAGATCTGGAGAGATTCTATACTGAGGAACACTGTTCTGTACTGTAATTGTCTCAGGTCTGGAGAGATTCTGTACTCAGGCACGCTCTCAGATCTGGAGAGATTCTGTTGGAGGAATGCTCTTTGGAGAAAATCTGGAGAGATTCTGTACTGAGGAACATTCACAGATCTGGGGAGATTCTGTACAGAGGAACGCTCTCAGATCTAGAGAGATTCGGTAGGAGGATTGCTCTCTGGAGAGAATCTGGAGAGATTCTGTACTGAGGAATGCTCACATATCTGGGGAGATTCTGTACTTAGGAACGCTCTCAGATCTGGAGAAATTCTGTAGGAGGAATGCTCTCTGGAGAGAATCTGGAGAGATTCTGTACTGAGGAACGCTCACAGATCTGGAGAGATTATGTACTGAGGAATGCTCTCAGATCTGGAGAGATACTGTACTGAGGAAAGCTCACAGATCTGGGGAGATTCTGTACTGAGGAACACTCACAGATCTAGAGAGATTGTGTACTGAGGAAAGCTCACAGATCTGGGGAGATTCTGTACTGAGGAACGCTTTCAGATCTGGAGAGATTCTGTACTGAGGAACACTCAGATCTGGAGAGAATCTGTATTGAGCAACGCTCTTAGATCTGGAGAGATTCTGTAGGAGGATTGCTTTCTGGAGAGATTCTGTAGGAGGATTGCTCTCTGGAGAGAATCTGGAGAGATTCTTTACTGAGGAACACTCATATCTGGAGAGATTCTGTACCGAGGAACGCTCATAGATCTGGAGAGATTCTATACTGAGGAACGCTCACAGATCTGGGGAGAATCTATACTGAGGAACCCCCCGTTATGGGGAGATTCTGTACTGAGGAATGCTTTCAGATCTGGGGAGATACTGTACTGAGGAATGCTCTCAGATCTGGGGAGATTCTGTACTGAGGAACGCTCACAGATCTGGGGAGAATCTATACTGAGGAACGCTCACAGATCTGGGGAGATTCTATACTGAGGAATGCTCTCAGATCTGGAGAGATTCTGTACTGAGGAATGCTCTCTGATCTGGGGAAATTCTGTACTGAGGAATGCTCTCAGATCTGGAGAGATTCTGTACTGAGGAACGCTCTCAGATCTGGGGAGATTCTGTACTGAGCAACACTCAGATCTGGAGAGATTCTGTACTGAGGAACGCTCTCAGATCTGGAGAGATTTTGTACTGAGGAACGCTCTCAAATCTGGAGAGATTCTGTACTGAGGAATGCTCTCAGATCTGAAGAGATTCTGTAGGAGGATTGCTCTCTGGAGAGAATCTGGAGAGATTCTGTACTGAGGAACGCTCACAGATCTGGGGAGATTCTGTACTTAGGAACTCCCTAAAGAGTGATTCACTGGGGTGGAACACTGGGGTGATTTTAATTTTGTGCTAGATCACATAATGGAGAAATCCTCAAGTCATAGAGGTCCTTAGTTAGCTGCATGCACAGTGCTGAGAACATTAATTAAGAATATGAATATAACTGAGGTATGGTGAATACTAAACCCTTAGCTAGAGAGTACTCATACCACTCTGGTGCATAATGTGTATACTCGAATTGATTATTTTTTGGTTGATGGAAGACGATGATACCCCACATAAATAATGCTAAATACCAAATCAAATCAAATTTATTTGTATAGCGCTTTTTACAACTGATGTATTCCAGTAAGACTTGACATGATTCCAAAGAAAACCCCAAGTGAGCAAGCCAGGGGTGACAGTGGCAAGGAAAAACTCCCTCAGCTGAGGAAGACACCTTGGGAGGAACCAAGGCTCACAAGGGGTGACCTATCCTCCTCTGGTCAATCTACTGGTAATAATACCATGCAATCACTGTTTCCAACCACTGCCCTGTCACATTCTCATTAAATGTGTGCAAAGCTAATAGCCCACAGAGAATGTGGAGAATGAATCCACAGTTACTATTAGATGAAAAGCTCTGTGAATATCTTGAAATGCATATGCTCATTATTTCTAAATTAACGATACTCCTGACATCTTTCCTAAGATACTATGGGAAGCATTTAAAGCCTACTTAAGAGGTTGTATTATTTCTTTTCAGGTATTCTGTAGGAAAAGTAATTTGGTAGAACAAAAAGTATTGGAAGAGCAGATATATACAGGGGTTGGACAATGAAACTGAAACACCTGTCCTTTTAGACCACAATAATTTATTAGTATGGTATAGGGCCTCTTTTTGCGGCCAATACAGCATCAATTCCTCTTGGGAATGGCATATACAAGTCCTGCACAGTGGTCAGAGGGATTTTAAGCCATTCTTTTTGCAGGATAGTGCCCAGGTCACTACGTGATGCTGGTGGAGGAAAACGTTTCCTGACTCGCTCCTCCAAAACACACCAATGTGGCTCAATAATATTTAGATCTGGTGACTGTGCAGGCCATGGGAGATGTTCAACTTCACTTTCATAATAAATACTGACTGGAAAACTATGTAAAAAATGTTAAATAAACAGAATCATCCATACAGTTATAGATAAGTTCTGTTAATATTGTTATATTTTAGAATATTGATGTAATGACTGGGACACGAACAACAGAAATGATTATGATAAATAGAGTTAATAAGGAGGCAGTGCCGTGCTGAAGGGAGGAAATTGTTATTTAAGTTTTTGAAGATGACTGGACTGGAATGTCATCTTTAAAATGAATGAACTCTGCATGAGAAAAAGGAAGGTGGCAGAAGCGAACCGCTGTAAAAACACAGAGGAAGAATACGATGAAGATTCGCACTCTTTTCTGTGACTGCGGCGCGCGAGCAGCTCTCACCGGCCTCAGGGAACAGCTTCATTCCGTAAGTATTTAAATTTAACCTTATATTTTTGGATACACAAGTATTTTTTTTATCAACATGGTTAATGTTATGTGCATTGTTCTGTCAACTGCTATATGTTACATACGTAATATTTAATAATTTTTCAAATGACAAACTCTAGCTAGCTCGTTTTTTCCCCCTGATATACTAAACATTTAAATGATATGATAATTGCTATTTCATGAGTATTTTAATTTTAGTAATTATGTGGTTCGATGGTGTATTTTACAAGAAGATGGGAGCATTTTTGTGGGTTTTTATGTCACACAGAACCGCTTCCCTCTGTATAAGAAATAAAATAAGATATAAAACTGCTTAAACACATTAAGAACACATAAAGCAATAAGTAGGTTAAAATACATTCTCAAACTCAGCACTGTTTTTTGGTGTAATGTATTGTTTAAAATATAATTCCACATACACTAATTCTTTGTTAGGAAGTAGCAGTGATTTTGGGCTAGTGATTAATGGGTTGAAGGAGGTTATATTGAAAAAGATAGAAGCCTATTTATTGAGTGAAGAAGTTTATTTTTGGAGCTGTGAAGTTAGATAAAATTACATGAACTAATTTAATTTCTGTATGTAATTATGCAAAGATGGACTGCACCAAAAAAACTAGTGGGATCTTTAGTATCGGTTGTAGCATAATCGTTTGTATAATCCTTTGGAAAATAACCTGATAATCTTGCCACATTTGAAGTTCTGTAATTGATGAATTTGCATTTTACAATTTTTCGTTAGAGATTTTTAAAGAAAATATATTGAAGTGAACAGAACATAATCTCTATCTGTTTAAATCTAGAGCTGGAATTCAACAAGGAGTACAACTGAGGTGACTACATTTGAGCGTTCTTTCATTACACTGCACGTCCTGAAGATCCCTGTTGTCCAGGCTGCCAGAGATGAGGATGCGGCTGATATTTCCATCATTGTTGAAGGCAGTGAGGTATTGACAAAGTGTGACAACACAGCAGAGGCTTGCAAACTGTTGATGGAACTGATGTATGCCATGAATCTTAGTCTAATGTATGGAAGTACATGTAGTAAAGTAACTTTTTTTTTTAGCTTTTCCAAACCTACTGGTGAAATATATTTTTGTATTTTAAGAGTTTTATTTGGCCTTATGGCCTTAGTGTAGTACATAAATTTCATATTTTCAAAGAAAAGTCTGAATGTAAATGGAAGTTCTTAGGGTGTTAAACCACTTGTGTTTCTTTGTAAAACAGTATTTGAATGTTAATTGGATTTAGGAAACCATGACACTGCCAATTTCAAATGCCAGTTACTAATGTATTTTCTGTTTATTGATTTTATGTATTATTTATGTACATTGCAATTGCTGTATGTTTACATTGTTTCAAGGTTGTATGAAAAGCACAGTTACTGATGTCATTGCATTGAATGTATGTACACTGTCAGAAATGTTGTCACTGTGGTGGTACCCGAACATAATTGTATTATAGGGCAGCACCGTGGCACAGCAGGTTTTGTCACAATCACACAGCTCCAGGGACCTGGAGGTTGTGGGTTTGAGTCCCGCTCCGGGTGACTGTCTGTTTGGTGTGTTCTCCCCGTGTCTGTGTGGGTTTTCTCCGGGTGCTCCGGCTTCCTCCCTTTTGTCGAAAAACACACGTTGGTAGGTGGATTGGCAACCATAGGTGTGAATGTGTTTATTGCCCTGTGAGGGACTGGCACCCCCTCCATGGTGTATTCCTGCCTTGCGACCAATGATTCCAGGAAGGCTCTGGACCCACCGCGACACTGAACTGGATAAGTGCCACAATGCTCGGCCAGAACTGTCAGCCGAGCACGGCCGAGACAATGCCAACTTTGCGTACCAACATCAGGCCGAGTGTTTTTGTTCCGGCATGCGTGATTCTGCCCAAGTGTGGGCCGATACAATTTCGCTAGCTGGGATGCGAAAAATCCATCCAATATATCAGAATCAGTTGAAATGCTTGTATCACATGCTAACATAAACAAAAGATTTTTTGGAGTATTATGAGGCCTAGAAGGCTTTGGTAATGATTTTTTATAAAAAAATTAGTAACCTGTTGGCCCCATGCTTATGTAAGATGTATAACCATTCATTTATTGAAGATAATTTGCCATCTATGTTGACTGAAGCAGTTATTATTGTAAAAAGGCATTGACCCAGAGGAAGTGGGGTCATATAGACCCATCTCTTTGTTAAACTCGAATCAAAAGATTTTAGCTAAGTCCCTTTCTAGAAGGCTTAGCCCATTTATAGATAGTTTAATACATCCAGACCAAACTAGATTTATACCCAATAGAGACTCAGCCTTCAACCTTAGACCACTTTAAAATATTATATACTCCAAGAGACCACCCAAGGAAGAACTTATAGTAATATCACTTGATGCTGAAAAGGCATTTGATTGCATTGAGAGGTCTTATTTATGTTTGGTGCTGAGGAAATTTAACCTACGTGAGATATTTATTTCTTGGATTAAACTGCTGTACTGTAACCGCACAGCTAAAATACTCACTAACTCAATCATCTCTTCACACTTTAAAATGTTTAGAGGGACCAGACAAGGCTGTTTACTTAATCCAATGTTGTTTGCATTGGCTGTTGAGCCTTTAGCAGAGACTATTCGATCACACCCAGATATCTATGGTTATAATACTATCTACACTACATATAAAATTTCCTTCTATGCTGATGATATACTTTTGTATATACTTTTGTATATAACACACTGGCTCTGGCCCTGCACTGGCTCCTCCAGTGCTACTCAATCTAATTGATCTATTTGGAACATTAATCTCAGGATATGAGATTAATTGGGGGGAAGGTTAGCTAATGTCTATAGGGATGAAAGATTTAACTTTCCTTCAAAACCTAACACTTAAAAGTGTGACTGATGAATTTACCTTTTTGGGAATTACAGCGACAAAGCAGTATGGTATATTATTTGATAAGAATATGACTCCCATAGTGGATAAATTAAAAAACAAACTTCAATTTTGGCTAATGCTGCGGTTATCACTTTTGGGCAGAATGAACACCATAGAAATTGTCTCAAAATTTATTTTTGCCTCAAATACTATATCTTTTACAATGATTACCAATATTTCTTCCCAAATCATTTAAAAAAAATTTATTCTGTCATATTAAATTTCATATGAAATTACAAGGTTCAAAGGATAAAGATGGCCCATCTTTGTAAAAGCAGGAAATGTGGAGGCCTTGCCCTTCCAAATTTCATGCTCTACTATCTAGAAAGCAAATATCCGCTTTATAAAATTTTGAATCGATGATATTACTGGTTGGAAATGGAAAAGGAAGATTGTCAGCCTTACAGTATTGGAGCAATCATCCTATCTCCCACTTCAATTCATAAATATTATTACAGTTCCAATCATTAAAAATACAATGTGTACTTGGAAGCAGATTAAACATTACTTTATTATTACTGACTTATCTTTGCTAACACCAGTTATAAGTAACCCATCCTTTGCTCCATCAACTTTAGATAAAACTTTTGAGCGCTGGAACAATTTAGGGATAAAAAATATTGGGGACTTGTATATCAATGGGGTCTTTTCATCTTTTCAGCAATTGCAGGGTAAATTGGTCTATCAAATACCAATTTTTTTCAGGTACCGCCAAATTAGAGATTATGTAAGAAAGCATTTTACTCATTTTGAAACAGCAAGTCCAGATACATTAGACAAGCTACTTAAAATGAGCACAAGTTCAGATACAGAAATAGGTAACTGTTATGACTATTTGTTAACACACAGCATTCCATCAACTCATGTACTAAAGGCAGCTTGGGAAGAAGAACTGGGGGTTCAGCTGACTAGGGAAACCTGGGAAGAGGGTCTTGAGGTTATACATTCTTGCTCCATTAAATCACAACATTGTTTAATCCAACTGAAAATTTTACATCGACTTCACTACAGTAAATCAAAGTTACATACTTTCTTCCCAGAGCTTTCACCTATGTGTAATAAACGTGAAATAGCAGAAGCTACATTGTCACATAGATATTGGAAGAACAACATGCTGCCAGGGACTGATGTTGGAACTATGCAGGAGCAGAGAGTTGTGGGTGAACAGTGAGAAGGGCATAGGCTTTAGCATACAGCCCAGTGGCATTCTGGTGTTCAGAGTGATGTTGGAGCAGATACAAATACCTATCCTAACAGACTGAGATTGGAGACTAGACTAATGGGGATGACTGCGTTGAAGGCAGAGCCGAGATGAGTGAAGAGCATCTGAATTTATTTGTGGGAGTGATCCTTGGTGGACAGTGTGTGTTTTTATTGCCTAATACCCTTCGTTGGGTTAGCCCTTGCTGAGTTGTAGGCCACATGTGTCACCAGATCTGAAAGTAACATCATGTGCCTTCAGAAAACCTCTGCAATGTGCCTTCGGTCACTTTGGTGAACTTCTGCAAATCAAATCATCCAGGGCTTCTGATAAGGCTTGTGGTAATAAGGGCATTGTCTTAATATATCTGATCGTTCACATCTTATTCTTCCACTTTCACCATCGTTCGTCTTCCTCTTGCTTCCACACCAGACCCTCAATGTCCCTACTAAAATCATGTCAGATTATGTTCTTTGGACTGAAGGACTGTGACCAAACTGAGCCTATACACAATTCTCGCAATGCACATAAATATATTTGAGCCTATACTACCAGTCTCAAGAATCACCTGCTGTTTTTCAAAGAATGTGAAGCTGATTTACAAAATGAACATGAAAAGGAGTGTTTTGAATTAATTCAGACCACTGTATTGACTGGGGTACAAATTCATTAAATTAGGCGTTTTGTAGCTGTCACTGCATTCAGTCTTACTATAGACATAATAAATTTGATGCTTTGCCATGTTTTAGCTCTAATTTTCTTCAATACCCTGAATTGGATAAGCGGTTACTGATAATGAATGAATGAATGAACAATATACAATACGATACAATAATATTGGTTTTTATACTTGTTACAGGGTCACTGAATGACAGACATATTGAAAACGAAAGCAAACTTTATGCTGTGTTTACACCAAAAGAAAACTTGAGAGAGTCCCCTCAAAATCCACAACCAATGGACATCAGAAACCAAGGATCTAACACTGTCCGCTGCCACATCATGCTCAGGGTAAAAATAATACTACAGTTTTTATACTGCAAGCACAAGCCCTGTTTTCTTTCAAGCCTGGATCTAAAGTATACAATACATCCTAAAATCTGTCAGTGTCGTGGTACCTTTTGCTATGAATGGGGTGGTGCCCTCAGTGGAACGTACTCAGTATCTTTAGTTAAGGATCATAGATGTACCTTGTTCTATATTAATTGTGGATATCAAAATTGTGTTGATTTCATACACCTCATTTAATCTCCAGGACTTATATTATGTTCTTTTATTTGACACAGTTCTATAATGAATGATTACAGAGATCCCACTCCTTCTGGAGAAGAGAATGAAATGAAACTTTATAGAACACCACTGGACTTTAACACCACTGCTGCACCTTTATTGCTGTACAGGACTTTTTTTTTGTTTTGGTTAATAAAATATTAATAGTGAATATTTACATGTTTTTTTCTTTTTGCAAATAGGGGACTTATGAAATTAAAGTGGACCTGGAAAATGATACTCTTTCTGATCTAAGAAAAAGACTTATGATGGAAAGTGGAATACCAGCACATGTGATATATTTCAAGTAATTATGTTTTTTATATTTGTTTATAGCAAGATTTAACTTTAAGCTACATATTTCATTAAAATGATATAAATCTATAAATAGTAGGTGTCACACCTTTGCCCTGTTTCATGTTTTTTTCTTATAGGTACAGTAATTACAGCGAGACACTGGAAAGTCTTGGGATCTCTGAAGATGAAACAGTTTATGTCACATTGACATCTTTTCCTGATTTGAACTCGATTCTGAGTGAGGTGTTTCACAATAGTGTTAAACCTTCAGTTCCACAGTCTCAGAAAGGGCTCAGCATCTTCTACTCTTCACTGCAAGCTATCGTAAGTACCCTATCTTACCATAGTTTTTCATCAAAAATGTGTCTAAAACTTGTTTTTTTAATGTGAGTCATGACTGGTTTTACACAAGCATAAATGGCACTGGCAGAATATCATGTGTCTAGGGTTAAAAGAGAAGAGTAAGATGAAGTACAGAGAAATGGCAAAAGCCATGGGATAGCAGTTTGTAAAATTGATGATGAAGTGGTATTACCTTGGGGGACGGGTGGGAACTCCACACCTGTATAAGTTGAGGAGTTCCTATGTGTAAGACTGAACACTGATCAGCACTCTTTGTGCAGGCATCTCATATTCCTCGATACAAAGTGTCACGTGTGCACCGGAAATATGTCACAGTAGGCATTACCACCCACAGTAGAAGGAGCAGTGGCCACTGTAGCAAAGGAAGAACATTATCTCATGTTGGGATGTTAGAGTTATGTAATAACAAAATTTCGGGAGTTGGACAACCCATGAACTCCTCCACTCAGCCCTATATACATACTCCAACCCTCATGTCATCCCTGCGATGACATGAACTCGCTAGTCTGTAACTTCCGACCTCACAGGTCACACTGTTTTGCTTCTCCCGCAATGGATCTGGACCTGGTTGCTTCCGAATGTGAGCTCTCTTGTTGCTCTTCTGCATCTTTGTCTGCTGATTCTCTGCTTCGAGCTCCAAGGCTGCATTCAACCATTGTTGTGCCTGCTTCACTTGCGGGCTGCTCCAAGCTCTTCAGCCTATTCCGGACATTTCCATTTCACTCTGGATCTACACATAGCTGCTGCTCCTCTCCTGCTTCTCCTCCTTCCTCCCTGAAGGTGCCTTGCTGCAATCGGCATTCTGGCTGCTGGTGAGGCCTTGTGTGTCTGCACATCCTGCTCCCTCCATCTCGGACTGGACAGTCTTGAGCCTACTAATCATCCATTTTATGCTCCCTGAAGGTGTTGCAGACCAGCCTCCTGCCTTCATGCTTATTGCCATAATTCCAGCTCTTGGACAATTCTTTCACCATCAAACTCAGCATTGCAGCTTCCTTCAGTGACTCAAGACTTTACGACCATCAAAATGACAGTGAGATGGACCTGTACCAGACAGTGAGACAGACTTGTAGAAGGCAGTTAGACAGACCTGTACTAGACAGTTAGATGGACCTGTATCAGACAGACCTGTACTAGACAGTGAGACTGGCCTGTATCAGACAGTGAAACAGACCTGTACCTGACAGTGAGATTAACCTGTACCTGTACCAGATAGTGAGACAGACTTGTAACAGTGAGACAGTCCTATACCAGACAGTGAGACAGACCTGTACCAGACAGTGGGATGGACCTGTACCAGATAGTGAGACAGTAGTGTAACAAACAGTGAGACAAATTGGTGGGGGGCGGGGGTGGGGGTTGTCCACTGTGGGTGGTACTGCTTTCTATGATGTATTCCTGGTTCACACAAGACACTGAATTGAGGATTGATAAATGCCAGCACAACTTTGGAAATGGAATGACGCATACGTTTGACTACCACCATCATCCTAATCCATGACGTGTGACTTTATAGACATAGCTGCAAATAAGAAACATAGCAAGTCCTCTGCCAGACACTGAGACAGATCAGTACAGGACGGTAAGTCAGTTCTGTACCAGACAGTGACTCAAACCTGTACCAGACAGGTAGACAGTCCTGTAACAGATGGTGAGACAAACCTGTACCAGACTTTCAGACAGACCTGTACCAAGCAGTGTGTCAGACCTGTACCAGCCAGTGAGACAGACCTGTACCAGACTTTGAGACAGAGCTTTACCAGACAGTGAGACAGACCTGTACCAGACAGTGAGACAGTCCTATACCAGACATTGAGACAGAGCTTTACCAAACAGTGAGACAGAACTGTACCAGACAGTGAGACGAACCTGTACCAGACAGTGCGGCAGTTCTATATCAGACAGTAAGGCAGTTCTATATCAGACAGTAAGGCAGTTCTATATCAGACAGTGAGGCAGTCCTGTACCAGACAGTGAGACAGTTGTGAACCAGACAGTGAGACAGGCCTGTACTAGACAGTGAGGCAGTCCTGTACCAGACAGTGAAACAGTCCTGTACCAGACAGTGAAACAAAGGTTTAGCAGAAAGTGAGACGGACCTGTACCAGACAGTGAGACGGACCTGTACCAGACAGTGAGACGGACCTATACCAGGCAAGGAGACAGTCCTATACCAGATAGTGAGACACACATGTACCAGACAGTGAGAAAGTCCTGTACCAGACAGTGAGACGGACCTGTACCAGAGAGTGAGGCAGTCCTATCCCAGACAGTGAGGCAGTCCTGTACCAGACAGTGAGGCGGACCTGTACCAGAGAGTTAGGCAGTCCTATACCAGACAGTGAGACATTCCTGTAACAGTCAGTGAAACAGGCCTGTAACAGAGAGTGAGGCAGTCCTGTACCAGGCAGTGAGACATTCCAGTAGCAGACAGTAAGATGGACCTGTACCAGGCAGTGAGACAGTCCTGTACCAGACAGAGACAAACATGTACCAGACAGTGAGGTAGTCCTTTACCAGACAGTGAGACAGTCCTGTACCAGGCAGTGAGACAGAGCTTTACGAGAAAGTGAGACAGGCCTGTACCAGACAGTGAGATGGACCTGTACCAGACAGTGAGATGGACCTGTGCCAGACAGTGAGATGGACCTGTACCAGACAGTGAGGCAGTCCTATACCAGACAGTGAGGCAGTCCTATACCAGACAGTGAGACAGACATGTACCAGACAGTGAGACAGTCCTGTACCAGAGAGTGAGACAGTCTTGTACCAGACAGTGAGACAGACCTGTACCAGACAGTGAGGCAGTGCTATAACAGACAATGAGGCAGTCCTGTACCAGACAGTGAAACGGACCTGTACCAGACAGCGACACAGTGCTGAACCAGACAGTAAGACAGTCTTGTACCAGAGAGTGAGACAGAGCTTTTCCAGACAGTGAGGCAGTCCTGTACCAGACAGTGAGACAGTTGTGTACCAGACAGTGAGACAGAGCTTTACAAGACAGTGAGACAGACGTGTACCTAGCAGTGAGACAGTCCAGTCCTGTACCAGACAGTGAGACAGTCCTGTACCATACAGTGAGATGGACCTGTACCAGACAGTGAGGCAGTCCTATACCAGACAATTAGGCAGTCCTGTACCAAACAGTGAGATGGACCTGTACCAGACAGTGAGTCAGAGTTTTACCAGACAGTGAGGCAGTCCTGTACCAGACAGTGAGACAGTTGTGTACCAGACAGTGAGACAGCCCTGTACCAGCAAAGGAGACAGAGCCTTACTAGAGAGTGAGACGGACCTGTATCAGACAGTGAGATGTACCTGTACCAGACAGTGAGACAGTCCTATACCAGACAGTGAGACAGACATGTACCAGACAGTGAGGCAGTCCTGTACCAGACAGTGAAACAGTCCTGTACCAGACAGTGGGACAGTCCTGTACCAGACAGTGAGACAGTCCTGTACCAGACAGTGAGACAGACCTGTACCAGAGAGTGAGGCAGTCCTATCCCAGACAGTAAGGCAGTCCTATACCAGACAGTGAGGCGGACCTGTACCAGAGAGTTAGGCAGTCCTATACCAGACAGTGAGACATTCCTGTAACAGTCAGTGAAACAGGCCTGTAACAGAGTGAGGCAGTCCTGTACCAGGCAGTGAGACATTCCTGTAGCAGACAGTAAGATGGACCTGTACCAGACAGTGAGACAGTCCTGTACCAGACAGAGACAGACATGTACCAGACAGTGAGGTAGTCCTTTACCAGACAGTGAGACAGTCCTGTACCAGGCAGTGAGACAGAGCTTTACGAGAAAGTGAGACAGGCCTGTACCAGACAGTGAGATGGACCTGTACCAGACAGTGAGATGGACCTGTACCAGACAGTGAGGCAGTCCTATACCAGACAGTGAGGCAGTCCTATACCAGACAGTGAGACAGACATGTACCAGACAGTGAGACAGTCCTGTACCAGACAGTGAGACAGTCTTGTACCAGACAGTGAGACAGACCTGTACCAGACAGTGAGGCAGTGCTATAACAGACAATGAGGCAGTCCTGTACCAGACAGTGAAACGGACCTGTACCAGACAGTGACACGGTGCTGAACCAGACAGTAAGACAGTCTTGTACCAGAGAGTGAGACAGAGCTTTTCCAGACAGTGAGGCAGTCCTGTACCAGACAGTGAGACAGTTGTGTA
This sequence comes from Hoplias malabaricus, assembly GCF_029633855.1. NCBI lineage: Eukaryota > Metazoa > Chordata > Actinopteri > Characiformes > Erythrinidae > Hoplias > Hoplias malabaricus. The sequence continues at coordinate 177,906 of NC_089803.1, read as the reverse complement.
CCAGACAGTGAGACAGACCTGTAAGAGACAATGAGACAATCCTGTACCAGCAAATGAGACAGAGCCTTACCAGACAGTAAGATGGACCTGTAACAGACAGTAAGACAGTCCTGTACCAGACAGTGAGACAGAGCTTTACCACACAGTGAGGCAGTCCTGTACCAGACAGTGAGGCAGTTGTGTACCAGACAGTGAGGTAGACCTGAATGAGGCAGTGAGACAGTCCTGTACCAGCAAATGAGACAGAGCCTTACTAGACAGTGAGACGGACCTGTACCAGACAGTGAGATGGACCTGTACCAGACAGTCCTTTACCAGACAGTGAGGCATTACTTTACCAGACAGTGAGACAGTCCTGTACCAGACAGTGAGACAGACCTGTACCAGACAGTGAAACAGAGGTTTACCAGACAGTGAGATGGACCTGTACCAGACAGTGAGACAGTCCTGTAACAGACAGTGAAACAATCCTGTAACAGAGAGTGAGGCAGTCCTGTACCGGACAGTGAGACGGACCGGTACCAGAGAGTGAGACGGACCTCTACCAGAGAGTGAGGCAGTCCTATACCAGACAGTGAGACAGTCCTGTAACAGACAGTGAGATAGAGGGTTACCAGAGAGTGAGACAGACCTGTACCAGACAGTAAGACGGACCTGTACCAGGCAGTAAGAGAGTCCTGTAACAGAGAGTGAAGCAGTCCCATACCAGACAGTGAGTCAGTCCTATACCAGAAAATGAAGCAGTCCTGTACCAGTCAGTGAGACAGTCCTATAACAGAGAGTGAGACAGTCCTGTACCAGACAGTGAGACAGAGCTTTTCCAGACAGTGAGACTTTCCTGTACCAGACAGTGAGACAGTTCTGTAAGAAACAGTGAGACATTCCTGTACCAAACAGTGAGACAGAGCTTTACCAGAGAGTGAGACGGACCTGTACCAGACAGTGACACAGTCCTGTAAAAGACAGTGAGACAGTCCTATACTAGACAGTGAGGCAGTCCTGTGCCAGGCAGTGAGACAGTCCTGTACCAGACAGTGAGACAGACATGTACCAGGCAATGATGCAGTCTTGTACCAATCAATCAGATTTTATTTATATAGCGCTTTTCACAACAAAAAGTCGTCACAAAGCAGCTTTACAGAGATCCGGGTCCAAGCCTCCTATGAGCAAGCCAGGGGCAACAGTGGCAAGGAAAAACTCCCTCAGCACACGAGGAAGAAACCTTGGAAGGAACCAAGACTCATACGGGGAACCCATCCTCCTCGGGTCGACACCGGAGACACAATAGAGAACAGAAGTAAAAGTGAAGGGGTTATAGTAATATAAATGTAGTATATTAGTGATGATGGAGAAGTAGAAATGAAAATGGTGAGGATGATGATATTAGTGATGTATGAGTCTTAGCAAGGCCAGGATCTTGTACAGGACACGGGCTGGATCAGGGCAAAACCTGGAGAGCAGCAGGACATCTCAAAGCATGAGAGAGAGACAGGAGAAAGAAAGCCAGACAAAGGGAACAAATAAAAATACAAAAGGTTAGTAGGGTCATGGTAAAGAACGGGGAAATTTGTCCTGCGAAAAAAGCTTCCACTGGTCAGGCAAGAGAACCCAGCGACAGACAGCGTTGTTGGCAGGTACTACAAAGCTAACTAAGAATGCTGTAGCTATGGTGATATGACAGGATTAATACAGAACAGTGATAATATGAAAACCAGCCCGAACACCAATAGAGAAGGAGTAACCTGAAGGTGAGTGATTAACCAAAAGCTTGTTTGAAAAGGTAGGTTTTTAATCTAGATTTAAAGATTGAGAGTGTGTCTGAGCCCCGAACAGTAACCGGAAGGCTATTCCAGAGTTGAGGAGCTTTGTGAGAAAAGGCTCTTCCTCCTGCTGTGTTTTTCTTAATGCGAGGAACAAAGAGTAGATGGGCATCCTGTGAACGAAGTGTACGTGACGGGCGATAAGGTATGAGAAGTTCAGTAAGATACTGCGGGCCTAAACTGTTTAGAGATTTATAAGCTAAGAGGAGTATTTTATAGTCAATGCGAAATTTTACAGGTAGCCAGTGTAGGGACGAGAGAACTGGGGTGATATGTTCAAATTTTCTAGCTCTAGTGAGCACCCTGGCTGCTGCATTTTGAACTAACTGAAGCTTGTGTAACGCTTTGCACGAGCTCCCTGCCAGGAGCGCATTGCAGTAGTCTAGACGTGAAGTTATAAAAGCATGCACTAGTTTCTCTGCATCTTTTAATGATAAAATATGCCGAATTTTGGCAATATTGCGTAGGTGGAAGAAGGCGGTTTTGACTGTATTGGATATGTGGGTATCAAATGTGAGAGTCGAATCAAAGGCTACACCTAAGTTTTTAATGATGGCATTGTGTTTTACTGTTGAATTATCAAGATTAATAGCAGCATTTCTGAGTGAATGTATCTGAGTATCTGTACCTAGTAACAAGACCTCAGTTTTATCAGAATTTAACATGAGAAAGTTTTGCATCATCCAGTCTTTAATTTCAGTTAGACATTCTGTTATTTTACGTAGACAAGCAACATCATTGGGTTTGGCTGATATATACAGTTGTGTGTCATCAGCATAACAGTGGAATTGAATCCCATGCTTACGGATTAGTCTACCCAGTGGCAGCATGTAGAGTGTGAACAATACAGGGCCAAGCACTGATCCTTGTGGGACACCATATTTAACTAAAGTATGATTAGAGGATTTATTATTCAGATAAACAAATTGGTAACGATCGGATAAATAAGATCTGAACCAAGAGAGGGCAGATCCTTTTATTCCTACCAGATTTTCCAGCCTATCAAGAAGCATCACATGATCTATGGTATCAAATGCTGCACTAAGGTCAAGCAGCACCAGAATAGAGATATAGCCCTTATCATGTGAAAGGAGTAAGTCATTAGTTACTCTTGTTAGAGCCGTTTCTGTGCTGTGATTTGGTCTAAATCCAGATTGAAAAATGTCATGAATGTCATTGTTTTGTAGGTAAGAGCACAACTGCTGTGACACGACTTTTTCTAGAATCTTAGCAATAAAAGGGAGGTTTGATATTGGCCTGTAGTTTGCGAGTACAAGAGGGTCAAGATTGGGTTTTTTAATAATTGGTTTGATTACCGCTAGTTTCAGAGGTTTTGGTACATATCCAATGTTGAGGGATGAGTTTATTATTGTGAGCAATGGTCTAATGACTTTAGGTAAAATTTGTTTAAATAATTGTGTTGGTACAGGATCCAGTAAGCATGTAGTTGATTTAGATGAGCTAATTAAACTAAGCAAGTCATTTTCATCGACAGAATTCAAGTAGTCTAAGTGCACCTCAGAGCTGGCAGGGGGTTCATCTACGAGAGCCGATGTGACTTTGGACTGATTTTGGATTTTGAGGCGAATGCAAGCAATTTTATCATTAAAAAACCTCATAAAGTCATTGCTACAGAAATCAGAGGGAACAATGGGGTTGATTTCCTTTTTGTTTCCAATTAGATTTGATACAGTGCTAAAAAGGAATCTAGGGTTGTCTTTGTTGTTTTCTATAAGGGAAGAGATGTACTGTGATTTGGCTTTAGATAAGGCATGTTTGTAGTCGGTGAGGCTGTGCTGCCATGCAATTCGGAAACATTCTAGTTTTGTGTGTCTCCATTTACGTTCATGGTTACGAGCAGCCAGTTTTAATGCACGCGTGCTGTCACTGTACCATGGAGCAAGCCTTTTCTCTCTAAATTGTTTGGTCTTGACTGGTGCAACACTATCTAGGTTTGTACACAATAAGTGGTGTAGGTTGTTTGTAATGAGCTCCAGGTCATTTGGGTGAGTTGGAAAAGAAATGGTGGTAAGGTCTGGAAGGTTGTTGATAAAATCACTAACTGTTGAGGATGTTATAGTGCGCTTTCTAATATAGCGTGGTTGTGGACAAATATCAAAGTTTAACGCAATTTCATATGTGATTAGATGGTGATCAGAGATGGTCTCATGTAGCGAGAGATTGGATAGATTCTTTATCTCAATGCCCCGTGTTAACACTAGGTCCAATGTGTGTTTGCATTGATGAGTGGGCCCAGTAACATTCTGAGTGAACCCTAGCGCATCCAAAATTGATTCAAATGCAATTTTAAGTGGATCATGGTCCTTCTCAAAGTGAATATTGAAATCACCAACAATTAAGGCCTTTTCTGATACGATAACTACACTTGAGAGGAAATCAGCAAATTCACAAAGAAATTCTGTATAAGGGCCAGGAGGACGATAGATTGTGATGAGCATAAACGAGTGCTGCCTTTTTGATGCAGTGACTTTAAGAGTAAGTACTTCAAAGGATTTAGTATCATAACTAGATTTTTGTGTTGTGTCAATGGTAGGGTCATAAATTGTGGCTACACCACCACCACGACCAGATGTTCGTGGGCAACTGTAATAGCTGAAGCCAGGGGGAGTGGACTCATTTAGGGCAATGTATTCATTGGCTTTAGCCCATGTTTCGCAGAGACATAATGCATAGAGTTTGTTATCAGTAATAATATCACAGACAGTGAGTGCTTTGGATGTTAGAGATCGTATATTTAAAAGCCCTAATTTAATGCTGGAAGTGCTGAAATATTGCGTTCGCTGCAGTGCCTTGGTGTTAATTCTAATTAGGTTGTTAAAACTGATTTTTGGGCGTTTGTGATAACAAGCTTTGCGGGGAACCGACACAGTCTCAATGCTGAAAAATTTATTAGCGTTAATCAGAGTGGGTGACATGGACATGCTACTCATCATACTAGCAGTAGAGAGATGGTCAGGAGGAACATTAGGAATTTTAATATTACTTACCTGCTCGCTATCCATTCCACCTACCTGACTGATGTGACTGGGAATGACCAGTCAGTTCCGGCGCAGAACCACCTCAATGTTCTCAGAGAGAACTACGGATCCTAGACGGCTCGGATGAAGCCCATCCCAACGATACAGGGCCGGACGCTCACGAAAGCACTCCCAGTTGTCGACGTAGTCCACGCCGACAGTGCCGCACCAATCCAGGAGCCAGGAGTGGAGCCCGAAGAGCCTGCTAAACGCCTCGCATCCTCGACGGTAGGTGGGCAGGGGGCCAGAGACGATGATCCTAGCATCCGTCTTCTTCCGAGCGGTATCCAGAAGCGAACGGTAGTGCTCCTTCAGGACCTCGCTGCGGCGGGCGGAGATGTCGTTCGTGCCCACGTGGAGAACGACGGTGCCGAAGTCCTCGCGCTGCCGAAGCGCCGACGGAAGACGCCTGGCAACGTCCAGGACACGTGCGCCTGGGAGACAAGACACGGTTGCATTACTCTTTATCCCCGGCACTTTTAAATGTCTAACTATTGAATCACCAATAATAAGAACACCGTCCTGTTTAGTCTTCGGCGCTGGAGCAGGTGAAGGCCAGGAGCTGAGCACCTCAACCTGAGCACCTTGTACCAGGCAGTGAGACAGAGCTTTACCACACAGTGAGGCAGTCCTGTACCAGACAGTGAGGCAGTCCTGTACCAGGCAGTGAGACAGTCCTGTAACAGAGAGTGATCAAGTCCTATACCAGACAGTGAGGTAGTCCTGTACCAGGCAGTGAGAAAGTCCTGTAACATAGAGTGAGGCAGTCCTATACCAGACAGTGAGATAGACCTGTACCTAGCAGTGAGACGGTCCAGTGAGGCAGTGCTATAACAGACAGTGAGGCAGTCCTGTACCGGACAGTGAAACGGACCTGTACCAGACAGTGACGCAGTGCTTTACCACACAGTGAGGCAGTCCTGTACCAGACAGTGAGGCAGTTGTGTACCAGACAGTGAGGTAGACTTGAACAGGCAGTGAGACAGTCCTGTACCAGCAAATGAGACAGAGCCTTACTAGACAGTGAGACGGACCTGTACCAGACAGTGAGATGGACCTGTACCAGAAAGTGAGACAGTCCTTTACCAGACAGTGAGGCATTACTTTACCAGACAGTGAGACAGTCCTGTACCAGAGAGTGAGACAGACATGTACCAGACAGTGAGGTAGTCCTGTACCAGAAAGTGAGACAGTCCTGTACCAGGCAGTGAGACAGAGCTTTACCAGACAGTGAGACAGGTCTGTACCAGACAGTGAGATGGACCTGTACCAGACAGTGAGATGGACCTGTACCAGACAGTGAGGTAGTCCTATACCAGACAGTGAGGCAATCCTATACCAGACAGTGAGACAGTCCTGTACCAGACAGTGAGACAGACCTGTACCAGACAGTGAGGCAGTGCTATACCAGACAGTGAGGCAGTCCTGTACCAGACAGTGAGACAGACCTGTACCAGACAGTGACGCAGTCCTGTACCAGATAGTAAGACAGTCTTGTACCAGACAGTGAGACAGACCTGTAAGAGACAATGAGACAGTCCTGCACTAGCAAATGAGACAGAGCCTTACCAGACAGTGAGACGGACCTGTACCAGACAGTGAGACAGACCTGTACCAGACAGTGAGATGGACCTGTACCAGACAGTGAGACAGTCCTGTACCAGACAGTGAGCCAGACATGTACCAGACAGCGAGGCAGTCCTGTACCAGACAGTGAGACAGTCCTGTACCAGGCAGTGAGACAGAGCTTTACCAGTGAGACAGGTCTGTACCAGACAGTGAGACAGGCCTGTACCATACAGTGAGATGGACATGTACCAGACAGTGAGACCATCCTGTACCAGACAGTGAGACAGAGGTTTACCGGACAGTGAAACAGACGTGTACCTAGCAGCGAGACAGTCCAGTCCTGTACCAGACAGTGAGACAGTCCTGTACCAGACTGTAGAGGCAAACCCTTTAGCAAAGGTGAAGCATTGGTTTACTCGTGCCACGTCGTTCATTTTGATAATTATCCATTTTCCACTGAAGAATGTTTTACAAGAAAAACGAACTTTATTAACACGTTTCCACTTTACAGTTATCAAACAAAAACGATGGCTACGGTAAGAAAACCATGAGCTTTCACAGCCTTTAGCTCCAAGCAAAAACTTTTTTCCTCCTAACTCGCTAATCACCGCTTTCCCTCCCCACAGCGCATTTCTTAAAGAGACAGTACCTCTTTATACTGACGCTACAGTACCACTATGAACTAACACATAAGAAACATGAAATTATCTAGTTTAAAACTAAATATTACAGAAACTGTAAACTATCTCATGGAATCTAAATATCTTAAACCCATAGTCCAAAAAATTTAATTACTGCAGTGCAGTCTTTACCACTGCCTCATTCTGTGGCTTGAAGAAGACATAATTTAGTGATGGGTCTGTCAAGCTCACTGGTACTTGTCTTGACTCGAACTCTGCGCACAAGACCATGTTCGTCCTGCACTGTATGGGTGACCCTACCTAACACCCATGAATTTCTGGGTGCAGATTCATCCACAATCAGAACAATGTCTCCAGGAGCATAATTCCGCGACACCCTTGTCCACTTTTGACGTTTCTGTAACTCAGGCAGATATTCTATCACCCATCTTTTCCAAAACATGTCAGCCATGTATTGCACCTGCCTCCATCTTCTACGTGCATAGAGGTCCTCCCTTTCAAACAGCCCTGGAGGCATAGATGGCCTAGTTTTTAACAACAGAAGATGGTTTGGGGTGAGTGCCTCCATGTCATTGGGGTCGCTAGATGGCGTGGTGATAGGCTGACTGTTCAAGATAGCCTCTGCTTCACAGAGAAATGTATGTAGACCTTCCTCATCCAATGTTTGTATTCTTAGAGTGGCGTTAAGCACTTTCCTGATGGAACGGATCATGCGTTCCCAGACTCCTCCATGGTGAGAGCCAGATGGGGGGTTGAACATCCATTTTATTCCATGCTGAAGTAAAGTATTCTCTATTTTTGAGGTGTTCCACTCTTGAATTGCCTTTTTTAGCTCGCGCTCAGCACCAACAAAATTTGTTCCATTGTCAGAACGCATTTCTAACACCTGGCCACGTCTTGCAATGAAGCGTCTCAAGGCGTGGATAAATGAGTCAGTGTCCAAGCTTGCGGCCATTTCAATATGCACTGCTCGCACAGTCAGGCAAGTAAAGATGACGCCATATCTCATTACTGTGGTTCTTCCACGCTTCACATCAAACGGACCAAAGTAATCCACTCCCGTTTTGGTGAAAGGTGGTTCGTCTGGCAAGACTCTGTTTGTGGGTAAGTCTGCCATTTGCTGTTTACCTGTACCACCTTGTAATCTCCTGCAAATTACACACTTGGCTAGAACCTTTCGAATTAAGGCAGTAGCATTGAGAATCCAATACTTCTGACGTAGGTGAGAGAGAACATGATTACGTCCACCATGACCTATATCTTTATGGATTTCCTGTAAAATCAACTCAGATATTCTGTGGTCTTTAGGCAGAATGGCAGGGTACTTGGCTTCTTCTGGAATGGCTGCTCGTCCAAGTCTCCCACCAACTCTAAGAATGCCTTCAATCAATAGTGGATTAAGCTTGCATATATGACTGCCTTTGCTAACAGGCTTGTGCATTTTAAGAGCTAAAATTTCCCTTTGAAATTTCTTTTGCTGACAATAACGAACAATTTCTTGCTCAGCTCTTTGAAGCTCTTCTACTGTAAGAGTTTTCTTAACAAGTTTCCTTCGGAAGCTTGACATTTCTTTCTCCATCTCAATCTGTGAAGGACACTGGCCTAATACCTTTCTCCTTTTAGACAGGTTCAGCAACATATTTTTTATTCTGAGAAGCCATGCTGTCGCCTTTTTAAGACGTAGCCATGAAGAGAAGTGCTCAATGAGCTGCTTCAGTGTATCTCTTGTTTCGTCAACTGCAATAGCATTAACTATTACAGATTTCTTTACCTCAGGGTCTGTTGTCATAGGCTCATCCAGGTGAACCAACGTCTCTGGCCATTTATTAGCTGGCTTAGTCAGAAAGTTTGGCCCACTAATCCAGGTTTTGTTCTGCATAAAAGCATATGCATCTTGTCCCCTTGATGCATAATCTGCAGGATTTTGTTGAGAGCAGATGTATTTCCATTGAGATACTGCTGAAGTCTCAATAATGGCTGCCACCCTGTTGGCCACAAAGGTGCGGAATCTTATCGTTTCATTGGTGATATACTTCAGTACAGTTGTGCTGTCTATCCAAAAAACAGAGTCCCCCAGTGGAAGCTGTATCTCTCTTCTTAGCATGCAATCCACTCGTGTTGCTAAAGTTGCTGCAGTCAGTTCCATACGTGGAATGGTTGTGGGCTTGAGAGGGGCTACTCTAGCCTTTCCTAAGACAAATGCACAATGTATTTCATTATGACTGTTGTGTTGAACGAGATATGTGACTGTGCCATAACCCACTTCGCTGGCATCTGAGAAATGATGCAGATGAGCAGAAACAGGATCTCCAAAGCATGCAGGCTTAAAACATCGATCTAGTCCAAACGTGCAGAGCTGCTGTATGCCCTCTACCCATTTAAACCACTGATGGGTAATATTATCTGGCACATCATCATCCCAGCTGAATTTTGATCTGCATAATTCTTGCAAGATATTTTTTGCAGGCAAGATAACTGGTGCCAAAATCCCCAGAGGATCGTATACTGAACTCACCATAGAAAGAATGCCTCTTCTGGTAAGAGGTCTGTTTTGGATGACAACTCTGAACTTGAAGCAGTCAGACTGGAAACACCATTGCACTCCTAATGCTCTTTCTATAGGAAATGGGTTATGGTCCAGATCAAGATCTTTATTGCCATGTGCCTTTTCTTCATCTGGAATTTTAGAAAACAATTCTGTGCTGTTGCTGATCCATTTTGTTAACCTGAAGCCTCCAGTCTGGCAAAGTTCCCTCAAATCATGATACAAAGACAGTGCCTGCTGAAGAGATGCAACAGATTTCAGACAATCATCAATGTAAAAGTTGTGCAAGACTGTGTTGATTACAGAAGCATCAAATTTGTGCTTGTTGTCTTCTGCACATCGCCTCAGAGCATAGCTAGCACAACTTGGTGATGAAGTGGCACCAAATAAGTGTACTTCCATCCTGTACTCTTCTAGATTCTGATTTACATCGCCCTCTGGCCACCACAAGAATCTGAGCAGATCAGCATCTTCTGAGGGAACCTTTACCTGGTGGAACATGGCTTCCACGTCAGCCATTACCGCCAGAGGCTCTTGACGGAACCTTGTTAAAACTCCAATTAAAGTATTGCTCAGGTTGGGTCCTTGGAGAAGTTGTTTATTCAATGAGGTTCCTTGATATGATGCTCCACAATCAAACACCACACGGAGTTGGTGTTTTTTGGGATGGTACACTCCATGATGTGGAATGTACCACACCCTTCCATCACTGCGATTGATGTATTTGTTTGGAACTTTCACTGCATAACCTTTAGTGATCATATCATTCATGAATGTGATATAGTCCTCTTTAAATTGAGTGTTTTTGAGAAGCTTCCTCTTCAAATTTAAGGCACGCTGTTCAGCAATGACACGGTTGTAGGGCATTTTAACCTCCTTGTTCTTTAAAGGCAGACCAATAGAGCAGTGGCCATTTTTTAGCTGGGCTGATGTGGACACCCTGTCCATGAAAATTAGATCCTCCTTTGACATCTCTGCCTGCTCCTCTTGCCTACCCTCAGGAAAGTCATACTTGAACTGTTGACTCCACAGTTCTTCTAGTCTGTCCACTGATATCCGATTTGACAGTACATGTGGTACACCAGTTTTGGTCCTGCTGCAGCTGTCCTCCCTAAGTGGTCCATTAATGATCCATCCTAGCATTGTTTTCACAGCATAAGGTCCATTCTTTACACTGTGGATTACTTCCTCTGGTTCCAATGCCCTTGGCACATTTGCACCAATTAGCAGACCTATTTCTCCACATATGATTGGAATTCGAACATCTTTCAGATGAGGCCATCTGTCTACTTCTTCCTGACTTGGGATGTTCGCCTTGCTCACTGGAATTGCTTTTTGGGAGAATACTTCCGCTAACTCAATAAAGTTGTTACTATGAAGGCCACTCACTTCCAACCCAGCTACAGCATTACAGTGAACAATCCTTTGCTCTCCCATGGTGGTCAGAAGAATGCTAATGTTTCGTCCACAAAGGTTAAGTTCATGCAGAAGCTTTTCGCTGCAAAATGAGGCATTGCTGCCGGGATCCAAAAAAGCATAAGATGTCACTATTTTGCTTCCCTTCTTTGCCTTTACTTGTACTGGGACAATTGCAAGAACACTGTCTGTGTTCCCGGCCTCATTGCAAGCATTTCTGTCAGCTATGTCCACAAAGCTACTGATCACTGTAGGATTCTCTGTGTCCTTTGCTTGCTCTGAACTGGGTACAACTTTCTCTTTGTTCTTCATGTGCAAAAGAGTGGGGTGTATCATTGAGCAAAGTTGGCAGCTCAATTTCTCTCCACATGCCTTACTCATGTGTCCTGGTTTAAGGCAGCTAAAGCATAGGCCTTTGCTTCTGAGAAAGTCCAGTTTTTCTCTGTGAAGAGATTTCTGCAGCCTTTTACACTGCTCCAATGTATGCTCCCCTTGACAGAAGATACAGGGCTTACTGAATGGTTTAGTAGTGCTGACAGGAATCCTTTTACTTGGACTTAAACCCATATCTGCACTCTGATTGTCCAACTTGGTCACTGTGGTAGTAAAACTCTTTTTGCTACCTATTCTATTTGACTTTACGTTTGGCAGAGATTTTGTCTGAGCTTTGTTTCTGTCCTTTAGGTCTCCAAACACTGGGTGGAGAGCAATCTTTGCTTGTTTGGTAACGAACCCAACTATATCTCTGAATCTGGGCCTGCGCTCCTGTTTTTCCTGTATGTCACAGGCTAGACCTCTCCACTTTTCTCTCAACTTATATGGGCATTTGGAAATGATAGCACGCATGTTGGCAGCATTATCCATCTCTTCCATATACTCCAACTCTGCCATTGCATTTTTGCAACTTGTCAGGAAGAGGGCATATGAGTTTAGTGCTTCACTGTCATCTGCCTTGATGTCAGGCCAGTTTAAAGCCTTATCCATATATGCTACAGATATTTTGTATTCATTTCCAAAATATTCCTTTAAGAGACATTTAGCTTCACAATACCCTTCATCTGGCTTCATGTGAAAACAACTCTGTACTAAATCCCTTGGGTGCCCACTGGTGTACTGCTCCAAAAAATACAGTCGGTCTCTGCTGTTTTCTGTTCTACTCTCTACACCATGTTCAAATGCTCTCATGAACAGTATATAGTCCAAAGGCTTTCCCTTGAATGTGGGAATGTTCTGAGGTGGTAAAGATGATAATTTTTGTTGCTGTACTAAGCAATCTGTAATCTCTTTCTGCCTCTGCATTACAGTACACAGAGTCTGTGTATTTACTGGACTAATCGAAGGAGGAACACACTTAGTGTGAGGACCATGACTGAGTAAGTCATCACCATTAGCACTATGAACATCTGAGGCAGGACAGTGGACAGACTGACAGTCTGCTTCATCAAGCACAGGGATGGATTTTCCCTTCCTTATTGTAGACACCACACCTGCATCACATTGTGCATCACTTGACTCGTATGACTTCGTAATTTTGTAACACTTTAAGCTGAGCATCAGCGGCAGCAAGTGCAGCTTGCAGCTCAAGCTGCTCCTTTTCAGCTTTAACCTTCAGCTCTTTTTCTTCCAAAGCATGTCGTTGTTTTAGTGCTGCAGCTTTAGCCAACAGCGCTGCTTTTTCCAGCTCTGTCTTTAAACGTGCAGAGGATGCTACCGACGATGCTGTAGAGCATCCAGAACTTGCTTTAGACTTCCTAGACCTCCTAGAGGATGTAGCTGATATACTATCACTAGGGCTCACATCGTCATTAAACTTGCTTGCTTCTTCCCTACGTTGGGTAACAGCATCAAGCCAAGCATTGACCTCAGTAATGAATTCACGAAATGATGTGGCTTTGGGCTCAAACCAGCACTGCTGATCCTTTATCATTTCGTCTTCAGACTTAATTTGGTATAAAAGCCCCTTTACAGAAGTGTTGAGGTTGCAAAAATCTCCAAGTAGCTGGTTAAACTCTGTATTCAACTTGGTTTTTACCACATCCACATTGCCATCATCCTCCATTAACTCAAGCATTTCGTTTTTCCTTTTAGTTAGCTGACTTAGCTTAGCTTTCCTTGCACTTGTTTGCCTCTGTAAAGCTTCCTCCATAGCCTTTGCTGTTGGCCTTACTTGCCTTTTTTCCACTGAAGCTGAATCGTCAGCCATAGCTTAGCTTATTAGCTTTCCACCTGTTAGCCTAACTGCCACAGCAAAAATGCACTTACTTGAATTTTTCTTCCTCTTAATCCACTCGCACAGACAGTGTGAAGCTGGGTTTTCTTACTTATGTAGAGGCAAACCCTTTAGCAAAGGTGAAGCATTGGTTTACTCGTGCCACGTCGTTCATTTTGATAATTATCCATTTTCCACTGAAGAATGTTTTACAAGAAAAAACGAACTTTATTAACAGGTTTCCACTTTACAGTTATCAAACAAAAACGATGGCTACGGTAAGAAAACCGTGAGCTTTCACAGCCTTTAGCTCCAAGCAAAAACTTTTTTCCTCCTAACTCGCTAATCACTGCTTTCCCTCCCCACAGCGCATTTCTTAAAGAGACAGTACCTCTTTATACTGACGCTACAGTACCACTATCAACTAACACATAAGAAACATTAAACTATCTAGTTTAAAACTAAATATTACAGAAACTGTAAACTATCTCATGGAATCTAAATATCTTAAACCCATAGTCCAAAAAATTTAATTACTGCAAAATAAACATAAATTAAAGGTTTTGATATTTTAGTAATTGGCCCATACACCAGACAGTGAGACAGTCCTGTACCAGACATTGAGACGGACCTGTACCAGACAGTTAGGCAGTCCTATACCAGACAGTGAGGCAGTCCTGTACCAGACAGTTAGACTGACCTGTACCAGAGAGCGAGGCAGTCCTATACCAGACAGTGAGACAGTCATGTAACAAACAGTGAGACAGTCCTGTACCAAATCAAATCAAATCAATTCAAATTTTATTTATATAGCGCTTTTCACAACAATAAGTTATCACAAAGCAGCTTTATGGAGATCTGGGTCCAAGCCTCCTATGAGCAAGCCAGGGGCAACAGTGGCAAGGAAAAACTCCCTCAGCACACGAGGAAGAAACCTTGGAAGGAACCAAGACTCATACGGGGAACCCATCCTCCTCGGGTCGACACCGGAGACACAACAGAGAACAGAACAGAAGTAAAAGTGAAATGATGACAGATGAAGGGGATATAGTAATATAAATGTAGTATATTAATGATGTATGAGTCTGAGGAAGGAGAAGGTGATCAGGGATTCTGTGTGTGTTAAAAGTAGGTGCAGAGTTAATCGGAGATGAAACAGCATGGCCAAGCATGATATTGTAAATGAGACAAGGCCAGGATCTTGTACAGGATACACAGGGGCTGGATCAGGGCAACACCTGGAGAGCAGCATGACATCTCAAAGCATGAGAGAGACAGGAGAAAGAAAACCAGACAAAGGGAACAAATAAAAATACAGAGGTTAGTAGGGTCATGGTAAAGAACGGGCAAATTTGTCCTGTGAAAAAAGCTTCCATGGATCAAACGAGAACCCAGCGACAGACAGCATGTTGGTCGTTACTAGAAAGCTAACTAAAAAAGCTGTAGCTATGGTAGTATGACAGGGTTAATACAGAACAGCGATAATATGAAAACCAGCTCGAAAACACTAATAGAGAAGGAGTAACCTGAAAGTGAATGATTAACCAAATACTTGTTTGAAAAAGTAGGTTTTTAATCTAGATTTAAAGATTGAGAGTGTGTCTGAGCCCCGAACAGTAACCGGAAGGCTATTCCAGAGTTGAGGAGCTTTGTGAGAAAAGTCTCTTCCTCCTGCAGTGTTTTTCTGTACCAGACAGTGAGACGGACCTGTACCAGACAGTGAGACAGTCCTGTAACAGGCAGTGAGACAGTCCTGTAACAGACAGTGAGGTAGTCCTGTACCAGACAGTGAGACGGACCTGTATCAGACAGTGAGACAGTCCTGTAACAAACAGTGAGGTAGTCCTGTACCAGTCAGTGAGGCAGTCCTGTACCAGACAGTGAGGTAGACCTGTACAAGACAGTGAGACAGTCCTGTTCCAGGCAGTGAGACCGTCCTGTACCAGACATTGAGACGGACCTGTGCCAGACAGTGAGGCAGTCCTGTACCAGACAGTGAGACGGACCCGTACCAGAGAGTGAGGCAGCCCTATACCAGACAGTGAGACAGTCCTGTACCAGACAGTGAGACAGAGGTTTACCAGACAGTGAGACTGACCTGTACCAGACAGTCAGACAGTCCTATACTAGACAGTGAGAAAGTCCTATGCCAGACAGTGAGGCCACGTCTGGTACCAGGCAATGAGACCATCCTGTACCAGACAGTGAGACAGACATGTACCAGAAAGTGAGGCAGTCCTGTACCAGACAGTAAGACAGTCCTGTAAAAGAGAGTGTGGCAGTCCTGTACCAGGCAGTGAGACAGTCCTGTACCAGACAGTGAGACAGACATGTTCCAGACAGTGAGGCAGTCCTACAACAGACAGTGAGACAGTCCTGTAACAGAGAGTGAGACAGTCCTGTACCAGACAGTGAGAAAGTCTTTTACCAGGGAGTAAGACAGTTCTGTACCAGGCAGTGAGCTAATCCTGTACGAGACAGTGAGACAGTCCTTTACCAGACAGTGAGACAGTCCTGTACCAGACAGTGAGGCAGTCATGTACCAGACAGTGAGGTAGACCTGTACAAGACAGTGAGACAGTCCTGTACCAGCAAATGAGACAGAGCCTTACTAGACAGTGAGACGGACCTGTACCAGACAGTGAGATGGACCTGTACCAGACAGTGAGGCAGTCCTATACTAGACAGTGTTACAGTCCTGTACCAGGAAATGACGCAGTCCTACAACAGACAGTGAGACAGTCCTGTAACAGACAGTGAGACAGTCCTGTAACAGAGAGTGAGGCAGTCCTGTACCAGGCAGTGAAACAGTCCTGTACCCGACATTGAGACGGACCTGTACCAGACAGTTAGGCAGTCCTATACCAGACAATGAGGCAGTCTTGTACCAGACAGTTAGACAGACCTGTACCAGAGAGAGAGGCAGTCCTATACCAGACAGAGAGAAAGTCCTGTACCAGACAGTGAGACGGACCTGTACCAGACAGTGAGACAGCCATGTAACAAACAGTGAGACAGACCTGTACCAGACAGTGACACAGTCCTGTACCAGAGAGTGAGACAGAAATGTACCAGACAGTGAGGCAGTCTTGTACCAGACAGTGAGACAGAGGTTTACCAGACAGTGAGACAGTCTGGTACCAGGCAATGAGACAGTCCTGTACCAGACAGTGAGACAGACATGTACCAGACAGTGAGGCAGTCCTGTTCCAGACAGTAAGACAGTCCTGTAAAAGAGAGTGTGGCAGTCCTGTACCAGGCAGTGAGACAGTCCTGTACCAGAGAGTGAGGCAGACCTATACCAGACAATGAGACAGTCCAATACCAGACAGTGAGGCAGTCCTGTACGAGGCAGTGAGACAGTCCTGTAACAGGCAGTGAGACAGTTCTGTACCATACAGTAACGCAGTCCTGTACCAGGAACTGAGGCAGACCTATATGAGACAGTGAGACAGTCCTGTAACAGACAGTGAGACAGTCCTGTACCAGACAGTGAGACAGTCCTGTACAAGGAAGTGAGACAGTCACGTACCAGGCAGTGAGGCGGACCTGTACCAGACCGTGAGACAGACCTGTACCAGACTGTGAGGAAGTCATGTACCAGACAGTGAGACAGTTCTGTACCAGGCAGTGAACCAATCTTGTAACAGAGAGTGAGGCAGTCCTATACCAGACAGTGAGGCAGTCCTGTACCAGACAATGAGACCATCCTGTAACAGACAGTGAGACAGTCATTTACCAGACAGTGAAGCAGTCCTGTACCAGAGAGTGAGACAGTCCTGTACCAGAGAGTGAGACAGTCCTGTACCAGACAGTGAGACGGTCCTGTACCAGATAGTGAGACAGTCCTGTACCCGACAGTGAGACAGTCCTGTACCAGACAGTAAGACAGTTCTGTACCAGGCAGTAAAACAGTCCTGTACCAGACAGTGAGACAGTCCTTTACCAGACAGTGAGACTGTCCCATACCAGGCAGTGAGACAGTCCTGTACCAGACAGTGAAACAGTTCCCCGCTCACCTTTCTTTATAAATAATCAACACACACTGAAAAATTTGTCTCTGTTGTGGTACCCCTAGTTAAATATGTTCAGTACTTTTATTTGGGGATTATGACTGTACCTTACTCTGTGTTAAGTGTAGATGTTCAGTCCTGTACCAGGAAATGACGCAGTCCTACAACAGACAGTGAGACAGTCCTGTAACAGACAGTGAGACAGTCCTGTAACAGAGAGTGAGGCAGTCCTGTACCAGGCAGTGAAACAGTCCTGTACCCGACATTGAGACGGACCTGTACCAGACAGTTAGGCAGTCCTATACCAGACAATGAGGCAGTCTTGTACCAGACAGTTAGACAGACCTGTACCAGAGAGAGAGGCAGTCCTATACCAGACAGAGAGAAAGTCCTGTACCAGACAGTGAGACGGACCTGTACCAGACAGTGAGACAGCCATGTAACAAACAGTGAGACAGACCTGTACCAGACAGTGACACAGTCCTGTACCAGAGAGTGAGACAGAAATGTACCAGACAGTGAGGCAGTCTTGTACCAGACAGTGAGACAGAGGTTTACCAGACAGTGAGACAGTCTGGTACCAGGCAATGAGACAGTCCTGTACCAGACAGTGAGACAGACATGTACCAGACAGTGAGGCAGTCCTGTTCCAGACAGTAAGACAGTCCTGTAAAAGAGAGTGTGGCAGTCCTGTACCAGGCAGTGAGACAGTCCTGTACCAGAGAGTGAGGCAGACCTATACCAGACAATGAGACAGTCCAATACCAGACAGTGAGGCAGTCCTGTACGAGGCAGTGAGACAGTCCTGTAACAGGCAGTGAGACAGTTCTGTACCAGACAGTGAAACAGTTCCCCGCTCACCTTTCTTTATAAATAATCAACACACACTGAAAAATTTGTCTCTGTTGTGGTACCCCTAGTTAAATATGTTCAGTACTTTTATTTGGGGATTATGACTGTACCTTACTCTGTGTTAAGTGTAGATGTGTTACAGTCCTGTACCAGGAAATGACGCAGTCCTACAACAGACAGTGAGACAGTCCTGTAACAGACAGTGAGACAGTCCTGTAACAGAGAGTGAGGCAGTCCTGTACCAGGCAGTGAAACAGTCCTGTACCCGACATTGAGACGGACCTGTACCAGACAGTTAATCAACACACACTGAAAAATTTGTCTCTGTTGTGGTACCCCTAGTTAAATATGTTCAGTACTTTTATTTGGGGATTATGACTGTACCTTACTCTGTGTTAAGTGTAGATGTTCAATTTTTGTTGATGTCATTTACCACGTTTCATCTCCAGGTCTTTTATTGTGTTCTTTTATTCTCCACAGTTGTATTGTGAAAGATTACAGAGATCCCCCTCTCCTTCTGGGGAAGAGAATGTAATGAACCTTTAGGGAACACAACTGGACTTTAATACCACTGCTGTACCTTTAAAAATACATTACACTGTTTGTGACAGTGATTTACTGTATCATACTTTTATTTCTGAGAGGGTAGAAACTTAAACTGATCTGAAATCTTCTTTGTTGAATCCAAAAATAAAGCTAGGCTCCTGCAACTGACTTTGTCTTTTTCACCCTCTTTTGTTTTAGTCAATTGTAAATAGAGGAGAAGAGTTCAAGAAGGTTATAGCATACATTCGAGAACTGAGTGGATGCCACAGTCTGGCTCAAAGTCTGTACCAACTCATCTGCAGAGCTACACCTATCACAGGCATTCAGAAGGTAATATAGTAATTAACAACACACACTATGAGGCCAAAGTTTGGAAATCATTTTCTGAGTTCAGGTGTTTCAGCCACTCCTTTCTAATAGTTATAAAATCAAGTCCATGGCATTGTGATGTCCACAGATGAACACAGTGCAGAGTTTAATCACTATAAACACATCAGATATCCATCAGAGGATCCGCCATATAGACAGGTCTGTGTCTTCCTAGAGCTGCCCCAGTCAAGTGTAGGCACTGAAACTGAGCCATCTAGGACATTGGTTTTTAATCCTGATTTTGGAGTACCACGGCCCATCATGCTGTATTTTACCCTTCTCTCCACTTTAACCTGAGATGGGATGTTGTTTCATTAGTTCATTGAGAACATTGTGCAATGGGAGCAGAGGAATCTCCATAATGCACAGAGCAGGGCCAGGATTGTGAAAGATTAATCTAGGAGATACTGCAGCTCAGGAACAAACCACACACTCACAGTTTTCCACCAGGTGAAATGGCAGAGTGGCTGAAGACAAGAACGAGATAACTGTCAATGATATATACCATAGGGTTTGAGTTATCACTAATGTTACTGTTGTTTTTCCATTATGCATGTTTTAAACCCTCAGTTAACTATTATGAATAATTTGCAGTGTTTTGTGCATTCTATCATTTTTGAATGGTTGAAGGGTGATGTTTATTTTCCCTCTAGAATCTGCATTTTTTTTACCTTCCATTCACAGATGGTATAACCCAGGTTGGGTTTAATGAGGGGAAGGTATTTAAGCATGGAATGCGAGGACAAAGGAAGTTGGGTTGGAGTGGGCCTGCTTGTGGAGAGGCTGCAGCCAATATAGCTCTAGAATGTATGCATTTTCTTTTTGTCATTGCTTATGTTATATTTGGGTATAGATAATATTATTAAAAAAAAAACCTCTACACTGCTGTGACTGTGTCTCTGCCAGTTCTTTGCACAACCAACATCTTCACAGCCATCAGCACCCTTTTATTTTGCCCAAAAATTTCCCCATCTCCAGACTAATTATAAGAAACATTCAACTGAAATTAGGTAATTCTGGAAGAAATCATGTACTGAGAAATTTTTTTTGTTCCTGTCTCCTCCCTTGGCCCCACCTTAGCCCTCAATGTGATTAGTATTCCCACGTTTGTTATCCTGCCCCCTCTTCATTTCCAGGTGTTCCCATTTGTATATATACACCCCCCTTGCTCCTAGTACTGGGTTCTAGTCTTTTGCATGCGTCCACACCAGTTCACGGTTGTTTCGTGATTGTTTCTCTTCAGTCTTTGTTTTAATATTTTCTAGTGTCCTGCTTGTGTTTATTTTCTGTTTGTGCTTTTGTTGTAAATAAAGATAATTCCTTGCATGTATGTCTAATAAAAACTTTTCACCATGATTAAAAATCTACTTATCTACTTTGAGTGGCTCTGGGCAAACCTCTGTTTCTGGATTATACTGAGCTTCTTCTCCAAACATTACAGAGCAGTGTGGGTCACAGCTTTAACACATCATCTTTAGTATTGCTGTGGAAAAACATTAATTTATAAACCCTGAAGGGTTTAAGCTTGTGCATCAAATGACAGAAGTCCATTCTCTGTAGAAGAAAACCTGGGCTGTGTCGAAATTGGAAACAGCTCGGAGATGCATTTATTATTGTTTCAAAGACACTCAGAAACAAATGGGAGTTAATGGAGGGCTACTCTGAAATGGTTCTCTCGTATCACTTCCGCTCCCTTCCTGTGACATGCTTTGGAAGGCAAATCTTGGTGGCCTGGGATCAACCTTTAGGTAATCCGGTCCTTAATTAAAGGGAAATAGACAGACCTAGCACTAACCCACTCAGAAGGGCTAACAGTTTTTCCACCACATGCTGCAACAGATACTTGATCATTTGTTTGTTTTGTGATTATGATTGCTCAAATAAACATCAATTAAAATTCAATACAGCTTCTGCATGTGAACTGAGGACTGGCTATAAACCAAAACCTTCCACTATGACAAGGCCCCAATACAGGAAGGGACATAGTGTGTAGCTACAGTTAAATAGCAATGGCTATAAACACATTGAACAAAAAAACAAATACCTATGCATGAATCAGTGATGTATTTTTAATTTGCAGATTTCCCTAGTTGAAGGGCTGTACTTCCTGTTCAGGGAGCTGTTACCGAGCCTAACTAAACGATGTGGAGATAAGATCATAGAGGATGGAGATGTGTTTGAGCACTCCACAGTTTGTTGGGCTTATCTTATCTCTCAGGGGCAGGTAAGGACATATTCTCACTTTTATAGATTTTATTTTCCTCTTTCCGTTATTATGGATCTGAATATACATGGATCAACCAGAGCATTATGGCACCTCCTTGTTTCTACACTTGCGGTCCATTCTCGCAGCTCCACTGTCCACACAGGAGCACTCTTTAGTTTTACACAATTACAGAGTGTAGTCCACCTGTTGCCATTTCCCCTTGTTCTTCAATGGTCAGGACCCTCATGGGACCCCCACAGAGCAGGTGTGATGTGGTGGTGGATCATTCTCAGTGCTGCAGTGACACTGACGTGGTGGTGGTGTGTTAGTGGGTGTTGTGCTGGTGCAAGTGGATCAGAAACAGCAGTGCTGCTGGAGTTTTTAAAACCTGTGTTAATAAACTGCTGAAACATGCTTAAGGGAACACATAAATCACACAACGGATCTCAATGATCATAAGGCTCATGTTGAAAATCTTTACTCATAACCAATGGATACAAAATCACACAGAAAATAATAGTTTAAACCTGAAATCATTAGGATTATGTTCACTTAATTTTGTTGAGCAGTGTATATAAGGTGAATTTTACTTGTTCATTGTTTGATTAATTTCTGTGATGTTTATTTTGTTCAGAACAAGAGCATAGGACAGGAGAATTATGCTGTGATTTCTCTGAAAGCTCTGTCCACAGACCAGCGCTTCTTTGAACCTGTCCGTGTCCCAGGGCTTTCGGAGGTCTTTGATCGGAAGTACATCATGGATGTGATTAAGTGTATGAATATTTCTATTTCACAAGCATGTTCATGTAAAGACTTACACTATATATTTAATAAACAGTTTTGTTTTTTTTGGTAGATGAAGAGAAAATCCCAAACTGCAGTGAGGAGAGACTCAGAGAAACTTCCCTCCAGAGAGCTACTGACGTGGAGAAGATTTTACTCAGTCTGCCTCAATCATTTACCAGATTTCCACTCTGGATTTCCCATGATTCAGCTCAAACTAGTTACAGGTATGACTGATTTATTTAGGAATACCTATAAAAATGTTATTTCCCTGGCCAGACTGGCTTTATTAAATTATTTGTGAACTGAAGAGACCAGTCGCTGTAGCTTGAAAGTGATTCTTGCTTGCTACAGTTATTTCAGCTGCTCAAGAGCTCAAGGTCTTGTTTTTGTTTCATAAAGCCCCGTTTTGTAGCCCAGAATTTACTTTAAACTAGAAAAGAAAATAGATTACTGTATGTGTGTGTGAGTATGTGAGCATTTATCTACTGCAGAAAACCCCATCTTTGGTCATGTACCAGATAGTAACCAGTCATTGCTAACTCGGGTTGTATTCAGAATGACATACTACTATACTACATACCGTGTTAGTATGTACTGCATTCTGCACACTGCACCTCAGAGCTGTAAATGTATCAGAAAATGTTTAAGAGGAAAAACATTAACAAACATAACAATTTTACATTTCAGTTGATAAATCCAAACACGGTTCAAAAAACAGGAGGTCGGTGCTTCTGTCCAGAACAGCCTGCTTGAAGAGGGCAAACACTTTCACACCACTGTATAATGTAGTGTATGGCTAGTTGAAACTACTAAGTTACCTTCCTATTTATAGTTCACTACAAAGGAAATATACAGAAATTTTAGATAGTTGCAGCACACCTGGTTTGAAATCAGCAGCACCTGTTTCTCTGCTACTTAAGAGCTCTGTCTTAGGTCTCTCTTCACATATTGTCACATAAGTCTGGCTGGATGTTTGGTGAATCCACCAGAGTGGTCTCCTGGGTTTTCTTACTGTCAAGTCTTTTGACTTCTGTGGTTCCTCTTGAGCTTTTTGTTTATGTTAAAAAATATATTTTTTAACTTTAACTTTCTAGTTCCTTTTCTTCATTCCCATCATTGTGTTTGACATCTTTGCCATTTGTTCCTTTTCCTGCCTTTTTCTTCTTTAGTTTAGGAAGCTGCTTTGGCTGAAGTATTTTTTTGTTCTCAGCTTTTGAGCTGTTTAGTCTTCCCCTGATAGCCTTGGTTTCCCATGTTTAGTCCTCTCATACACAGTGCAGTGGGTTTTCACTAGCCTTTAAGCCAGTTGTTTGGCAGTTCAAATCCAGGGCAGTTTTCAGGTTGCAGTCTTGAATTTAATTTCTGGTCCACCCCCCCAAACACACACATACACACACTGGCCCTCACCAACACCTTCTTAGTGTTTTTATTTTGGATTTGTGTTTTCTGTTTATTCTACACTTAAATCTGTTTACAGACACCTCTGTTGGTGGCTCACACAGTTAACTTTTGCTGTTTTACAAAAAAAGACCTTCAGGGTGTACCTGCTGCTACCCCTGGTCCTCTCCCCACCAGGTGCACCACTACCAGCCTCTAAACACATCCCACAGTGAATGGAAACTTATAAGTGTATGTAAGAGGTTGAAATATGTGCAGTGGTTATTGAAGAGAGTATGATTAAGGCTTCTACAAACATTTGTGAAAGAGTTTGCCAACTTTCTGCAGTGTCAGAACACAGAGCTCCAAACTTAATGTGACTTTCAGATTAAATGTGAAATAGTGTGTAGAAAGCTTCACGGAATGGGTGCTTGTCTGACTACATTTTTCCAAGTGTAAAGTTTGGTGGACAAGGGATTATGGTGTGGGGTTGTTTTTTAGGAGTTGGGTTTAGCCCCTTAGTTCCAGTGAAAGGAACTCTTAATGTTTCAGCATACTAAGAGATTATGGATAATTTCATGCTCCCAAATTTGTGGGAAAAATTTGGGGATGGCCCCTTCCTGTGCCAACATGACTGTGCACAAAGCAAGGTCCGTAAAGACATAGATGAGTGAGTTTGGTGTGGAAGACCGGGCCTGCACAGAGCCCTGACCTTAACCCAATGGAACACTTTTGGGATGAATTAGAGTGGAGCCTGCGAGCCAGGCCTCATCCAACATCAGTGTCTGACCTCACTAATGCAGTTATGGAAGAATGGTCAAAAAGTCCCATAAACACACTCCTAAACCTTGTGGAAAGCCTTCCCAGAAAAGCTGAAGATGTTGTAGCTGCAAAGGGTGGGTAGACATATTAAACCCTGTTGATTAAGAATGAGAAGTCACTCTCTCTTTCTGTATAATAAGCTTCATTTTATTTACTTAATTTATTCGTCCTTACATTTTTTCTTCCTCCTCTATGAACCTGAGGTTTGAAACTTGTGCAAGATATGTATTTTGCTCCTCAAATTTGTTGGGTCAGTATTCGAAAAAATACAAAATAAACGATATTAGCCAATAAAAAGATTTGCACAAAAAATATAAAATGTTATTATTGGCTGAATTTAAAAAACATGTTGTTATAGTAAGTTTTTCACAGAACCAGAAAAAAATCATTTGTGTTCTTTTATGTTTTTAGAATAAATCCAGAGAAAACTTATGCTGAGATGAATGAGCTCCTGAAAATGTATCCTCACATAGATGTAACTCCACCATTACAGCTGAAGAATCTGGGAGTTGAAGGACCTAAGCTGGTGCACCTCAGTGAAGGTACATACACAACAATGAACACACACCAAAACAATACAGAAACACACAAAATAAGCAAGATTTATTTAAACACACATTTTGTAAACAAAGGCAATTCAGAATGAAGCAGAACTGTACTCAGTGTGAATCTGACCCAGAAGAGCACAGTGACTGATAACTGCCCCTACTGTGTGATTCTGACCCAGAAGAGCACAGTGACTGAAATTTGCCCCCTCTGAGTGATTCTGGCCCAGAACAGCGCAGTGAATGATAACTGCCCCTTCTGTGTGATTCTGACCCAGAAGAGCACAGTGACTGAAATTTGCCCCCTCTGAGTGATTCTGACCCAGAACAGCACAGTGAATGATAACTGCCCTCTTTGTGTGGGTAACTGGATTAACAAAATCTAATAATGCCCCCACAACACAAAAACTGAAAAAGAAAAACTAGTCACCACAACAACAAAAATAATAATATACAGAGATAAAGAAATGGGAAACAAACAAACACAAAACAAAGTGGATAATTATCTATCTTTGGGACTTTAGATGCACCTGCAAAATACAAATATCTATAAATCATCATTCACCTGGGATAGTTATTTTAATTATCTGCATGTTTAGGGTTGCTTACCACTGCAGGTAGAAGTCAGGCCTACCCCAAAACACCAGAGGGAAATCAGGATCACACCCCATTTATTTCAAGAGCCACTAGCCAAACAGTAATAAAAATAAAGCATAAAAACACCATCTATTATCAAAAACACAGTATTGTGTTAGCAAATCTTCTTTACCTTGCCACAGAGGCATTTAAAATCAGCAATGGATACATGATTTAACTACAATGCCAGTATGGCACCCCAAATTTAACAGGACTGAAGCCAAGATTAACACTCACACTTGTGATGACACAGAAGCAGCTCCTTCTCACAGCCAGAGAACTATTCATTATAGAGCCCACCAAAAGGATGGGTTTGTCTTTTGAGTCTTGGTTCCTCAGAGGTTCTTCCTCTTACACTGATTAGATTATTCCAATAATGATAATCATGAGTTAGTTCATTTATTTAATTTAATAATGGGTAATAGTTTTGCATTTTCTCTTTTCATGAACATTCATTGACAGGTTAGCACAGAAATATAATTCCCAAAATCAGTAAATTAGGTAAAACAAACAATTTCGCTATCTGCCGAAGTACACCTTTTATATTACTTTGTGGCGCATTGTTGAATTGTTAAGATGCACTAAAAACTGTGCAAGTTTTTGGAGAGTAATCCACCTCCCTCCAAAACAGCACCTGAGCAGCATCTCCAGTTATCACTTCATAGCAAAAAAGAATTGCTGCTTTGCTTGTTAAAACTGGAAATACATTAATCTACAGGTGTGTTCCACTCACTCAACTCATGAACAACATATCCTTACTCTTTAAGGGGCAGGCTACCGTTGTGTAAGAATAAAGGATGATGGAAGGGAAGACACCAACACACCAGCAATAAACAGGCTTCATTATTTTCTTTTCCTCTCCGTCTTGCTCTCAACTGCACCTCTTCTGACAATGGCACATTTCCAAAGAGCACAATTAATTAATTTCATATTAGAAAAAAGAACAATGACAAATACAATCATAAAAAATATATAAATTTACATACATGTATAAAAAATGGTATGCTGTACATGCTCCCCATTTACTGAACAGTATGAAATGCATATTATATATATATATTGTCAGGATCGTGGGGCGGACTGACGGAGGCGGACGCACTCGCTAAAGCACAGTATATTTAATAAAGAAGGATAACAACAAAACAAAGAGACTTTAACATAACGAAAACAAACAGGGAGCCAAACAGGTTAAACGGAACACGAGGAGCAAATCAGGGCAAACGGGACAGACAGACTAAAGAACGAGACGACAGGAAGTGAAACGACAACGTGGAAACTTACAGAGACAGACTGGATACCACGACTGACATGACAAAGAACGAGAGAACATGAGAACAATAGAACAATGACCAACCAACAGGAAGTGTAGGAAGGGGACTTAAATACAAGACACTGACGAGACGCACCTGAGACAGATAACGAGAAGGACGGGTTAACAGACGAGGAGGCGGGACAAAGGCGGAGACTAGAACATAAACAAAACAGAGCCATGTGCAAATAAAGCACATGGCGGGGACAACAGACTGACAGGACGAAGGCGTGACAGATGCCCCCCCCAAGAACGCGCAACTCCCGGGCGCGTACTCCTAAACCCCCCAGGAGCTGGCACAGGAGAGGGCACGGAAAACAAGACAGACTAAGACAAAGACAAGGAACCAAGTGAGACAGGACTCAGGACAGGACGGGAACAGACACAGGAGCTGGGGACACGACAGGACCGAATATATGAGACGGGACATGGGACATGACAGGAGACTGACAAAGGGGAGCCACAAGAGACGAGAACGGACTGGACAGGACAGGAGTGGACACATGGGAATTGACGGGAGACTGGACTGGAGACAAGACAGGGGACTGAACGTGGGACGGATACGGA
The DNA here is from genome assembly GCF_029633855.1 of Hoplias malabaricus. Lineage (NCBI taxonomy): Eukaryota > Metazoa > Chordata > Actinopteri > Characiformes > Erythrinidae > Hoplias > Hoplias malabaricus. Next base: position 150,640 of record NC_089803.1, on the reverse strand, counting down.
GACTGGACACGTTTGGGGACAGAAGACTGGACATGAACAGGTGACAGAACAGGGGACTGGAATGGAGACGGGACTGATGACAGGACTGGGTGCTGGGACTGGATGGGAGCAGAGACTGGTGACGAGACAGGGGTATGTGACTGGACAGAAGACAGGACAGGTGACATGACACTAGACGGATACGGAGACTGGACTGGAGACTGGACAGGGGATTGAAAGGGAAACTGGACCGGAGACAAGACAGGTGACTGGACATTGGACGGATACGGGAACTGGACGTGAGACAAGACAGAGGGTTGAAACGGGGACTGGACAGGACTAAAAGAGGACTGGACATGTGACGAGACTGAGGGTTGAAACGGGGACTGAACAGGACTAACAGGGGACTGGACTGGACTTGGTAGGGGAACAGGGACCAAGACGTTTACGGGGACTGACACAAACACAGTGACCGGGACAGGGACAGAGACAAAGGCAGACACGGGTACAGGGACAAGGACAGAGACGGGAACCAGGACAGGGACTGACAAGGGAACCAAAATAACAGGGGGGTGCCCAGGACTGGCAAATGTCTGTGGGGCAGTCCGAGGAACCAGCCTGGGCACAGTTCTGGGGATCGGCCTCGAAGTGTTTCGGGCCGACCTACGGACATGGACAGGAGAGGCCGTAGCCACAGTCACGGGGACAGGAGAGGCCGTAGCCACAGTCACGGGGACAGGAGAGGCCGTAGCCACAGTCACGGGGACAGGAGAGGCCGTAGCCACAGTCACGGGGACAGGAGAGGCCGTAGCCGCCGTCACGGGGACAGGAGAGGCCGTAGCCGCCGTCACGGACACTGGAGCGGCCGATGCCGCCGTCACGGACACTGGAGCGGCGGGTGCCGCCATCAAAGGGACAGGAGCGGCGGGTGCCGCCATCACCGGGACAGGAGCGGCGGGTGCCGCCATCACGGACACTGGAGCGGCGGGTGCCGCCACCACGGACACTGGAGCGGCGGGTGCCGCCATCACGGACACTGGAGCGGCGGGTGCCGCCATCACGGACACTGGAGCGGCGGGTGCCGCCATCACGGACACTGGAGCGGCGGGTGCCGCCATCACGGACACTGGAGCGGCGGGTGCAGCCATCAACGGGACAGGAGAACCTGCAACGTCCTCCTCGGAGGCAGGGGAACCTGCAGCGACGTCGTCCTCGGCGGCAGGGGAACCTGCAGCGACGTCGTCCTCGGAGGCAGGGGAGCCTGCAGCGACGTCGTCCTCGGAGGCAGGGGAGCCTGCAGCGACGTCGACCTCGGAGGCAGGGGAGCCTGCAGCGACGTCGTCCTCGGAGGCAGGGGAGCCTGCAGCGACGTCGTCCTCGGAGGCAGGGGAACCTGCAGCGACGTTGTCCTCGGAGGCAGGGGAACCTGCAGCGACGTCGTCCTCGGAGGCAGGGGAACCTGCGACGTCGTCCACGGAGGCAGGGGAACCTGCGACGTCGTCCTCGGAGGCAGGGGAGCCTGCAGCGACGTCGTCCTCGGAGGCAGGGGAACCTGCAGCGACGTTGTCCTCGGAGGCAGGGGAACCTGCAGCGACGTCGTCCTCGGAGGCAGGGGAGCCTGCGACGTCGTCCACGGAGGCAGGGGAACCTGCGACGACGTCCAAGGAGGCAGGGGGACCTGCGACGACGTCCAAGGAGGCAGGAGAGGCGCGCGTCGCGCTCACGAAGACAGGAGAGCCGCGCGCCGCGCTCTCGAGGACAGGGGTTTGTGCTGCTCGCCGGGCTCGCGCTGGAGCTGTAAAGGGTTTAGGGGGTTTCACAGGCGCACCCATTAGATCACCTCGAGGTGCGCCCCTGTTAGCCTCAGGCCTCAGAGGTACGGAGGTGAGGCTAACAGCCCCTACCCTTAACGCCCCCCCAAAAATTTCCCCGGACCTGGGGGGGTAATCCTCCAGCGAGGGGGGAACTCCAGCACGGTTCTTCCGCCGACTCTTTCGACTCCCGCTGGCGCAACTACTCGATTCCCGAGTCGACTCCTCCGCTATAGGATCCGGAGCAGCGCCAGGCAGGAGCTGGAGCCGGCGACTCCATTCCGAGGCCGCTTTCAAAGCCTCCCCCACAGGATCTTTGGGGCCTGTGCGGAATGGAGTCCGGCGAACGGCACATCCCTTGAGATAATAGTCTGCGCTAGCTGCGTCCTGGGGGTTGGTCATTCTGTCAGGATCGTGGGGCGGACTGACGGAGGCGGACGCACTCGCTAAAGCACAGTATATTTAATAAAGAAGGATAACAACAAAACAAAGAGACTTTAACATAACGAAAACAAACAGGGAGCCAAACAGGTTAAACGGAACACGAGGAGCAAATCAGGGCAAACGGGACAGACAGACTAAAGAACGAGACGACAGGAAGTGAAACGACAACGTGGAAACTTACAGAGACAGACTGGATACCACGACTGACATGACAAAGAACGAGAGAACATGAGAACAATAGAACAATGACCAACCAACAGGAAGTGTAGGAAGGGGACTTAAATACAAGACACTGACGAGACGCACCTGAGACAGATAACGAGAAGGACGGGTTAACAGACGAGGAGGCGGGACAAAGGCGGAGACTAGAACATAAACAAAACAGAGCCATGTGCAAATAAAGCACATGGCGGGGACAACAGACTGACAGGACGAAGGCGTGACATATATATATATATATATATATATATATATATATATATATATATATATATATGACAGTTTAACAGTTTAAGTATAACTCAACATACCTGCATAAAAGTGCACAAAAGACAAATAAACTGTCTTCATTAGTTTTTATTTTCTTTTTCTCTCCCTCTTGCTCTCAGCTGCACCTGTTATATCACCATGCACTAGTATATCAACACCGTTACACTGCATACACTAAAAACGTCTAACTAAATCCTAAAATTGTGAAAAAGTTACAGTCTCAGTTGCATCTTACTGTTGGTTGAATTCTGTCATATTAAAAAAATGCCCCTCGAACACGTTTCCCACCTTAACATTCCACCTTAAAATCCCACATGCACAAAACTCAGGCCCAACAATGGGTAGCACATAATAAAAACACATAGAACAGCATTTTACCACAAAACATAACCACTGTATGATTACACTATCAAATGACTGAGTTTAATTGTTTTATCTCCAAAAGTGGAACATGTATCTTTTGAGTCATCATTACAGATGACTCAATAATGTCAATAATGTTAGGTACTCTGGCCACTTACTTGTTAAACATTTGCAGGTCAAAAACATCAAAGAATCCAATAATATTATGAAGCAGGATAAAGTCGAGGAGAATAAACATGCTGATAGTGTGGCACAAAGGTCCATACTTTAATCTTTTGACAGTGGCAGGCTTTATCCATGTAGTGTATAACTCATAAGGCAATGTTTATCACTGACTGTGGGAAAGTGATTCACATTTATTCAAGCTCAGTTTGTGTGTACATTTCCTGTAATTCTATAAACAAAAGAAAGGCATGTTAATTCTAACTTTTATAAATATATATCACTGTTTAAAACAGAATTATGAACTAAGGAAATAAATACAATAGTGGGGGCACACAGGCCCAGTGGGGGGAAGCCCTAGCGACAGTGCCCTGGGAGCCAGTTACACACCCCAATCCCTAACCACCAGGCCATGACTGCCCCAGAATACATAGTTCCCCACTAACAAATTTTATGCATTGAGATTCCCACATTTGGGGAATTCACAAGGGTCAGTACCGCCAGAGTACAATGTCAGAGCCTTGTCTTACAAAGTCCTCTCACCTTAAACACACACCATACAACCTCCTCCCACCCCAAACACACACCAACACTGCCACAGAAACATATATCTACACACAAGACCAGACAAAGGAGCACTTAAACCAAGAGGTATATATACACACAGGAGAACACCTGGAAGAGATAATGAGAGGGCAAGGCAACAAAGGAGGCACAGGTGGAAACACTGATGACAAGACGGGGACTAAGGCGGGACTAAAACAGAGACAAGTGAGAAGAGAAGAACAAAACAAAAAATAGGCATGTGCTCCTTAGCACATGGCAACAAGGGAACTTAAGCACAGATAGAGCAAGAACACACAGAACAGGGCAAAGTGTGACACAGTAATATTACTTACTTCTCAACATCAAGCATTAGACACTGGTCTGACAAGAATGAATGATGAGAGCAAGCTGGGTTGAACCAATGTTATGGTTACTAATAAACAGTTCATCCTTTTTTATGCATATACCAGTATATCACACTTACATTTGTACTTAAAGATTTCTTACAGTGTTTTTTTATTGCAAGTTTAATTCGAACTATATAAAATCCCCCCCCCCCCCACCTTTTTAGTTTGGACCAGTCCACTGCTTTGGCGTGTTCAGCCTAGGTCCGAAAATACATATCTGAGCCACATAATTATTTAGGCTGTCCAAGTAGGTTTAGCACTTTTGGCTCAGGGTCAGTATTACAGAACTGGCCTAAACCTGTAGATGAGTGTTAATAATTATTTGGAAACGTTGAAAGTTTGGTTCGGTTCTGTCTTGAATGTTCAAACCGTGTGTGATCTACACCCGAATCTAAAGCATTTCATATGGATATGGCCCAAAGAAACTTGCTAACTGGGTAGTTAAACATATCATATTCAGCACGGTGGGGCAGCAGGTAGTGTCTCTTTCACATAGCTCCAAGGACCTGTGAAGGACAGGTGCCCAGTGATTCTGGGTAGGCTGTGGACCTACCACCACACTGAACTGGATATGGGTTACAGACAATGAATGAATGAATGAATGAATGAATGAATATTCAATACAGAGTAAGACCTTATGGACTGGTGTATTGATATTCCCATTGTTTCAGCTCTTCTGTGTTATAAATTGGTGATGATTTTTGACTTTGGGATTTTATGTAAAATATTTGTTAGTCATTTATTCTCTTCATCAGTCAGAATATATTCTACTTAATTATAATTCTGTGTCTTATCTTACTCAAACGTTTTATATTTCTATAGAAAATGTGGGGCTCTACATCACTAAAGACAAAATGATTCCTCAGAACATTAGGGTATTTGACTTTTTGTCTGGGAAAGAGGTCACTGTGAGCGCTGATGAACTGGCCAACAGGTAAACACAACTCTCTCTTATTTCCTAATTTCTTTCTCTTTGTTAATCTCTCTATCCCTGGGAAAGAGCAAGGCAAACACAGAATAACTAGCCAACAGGTGAATATTACTTTCTCTCTCTCTCTCTCTCTCTGTGTGTGTGTGTGTGTGTGTTTTTCTGCCTCCCTCTTTATTATTATTATTAAGTTGGCTTGGAAGAGCTAATTTACTGTTTGTAATCTTCATAGTATTATTGTTCCCTTTGTGCTTTATTATTATTGTTACTTCTACAATTAGAGTCTTCTTTACTAATATTGACTAATATTTATTGCTCTTTTAAACTTTCACCTTAAGCTACCATTAAACCTTATGTCAAAATTAATCAAATTCCTGGAAATTCATATCTGTGAAATCAATAAATCATTTTCCGCTCTATATTGTAAAGTTTACCTGAGTTGTTAAGAACACTTGCATAGTTGACCGTGACTTTTTGTGACACCAGGATGTAAAATATAAGGTGAAACATACACCAAATTCCCCGAGTAATACATCTCTATGAGAAACACCAGTATATTAATTAATTAAGATATTTAAAGGAATTGGAAATATTATTAAAATAATTTAGTGGCAGCCTTTTCCTAATGGTTAGAGACCGGGCTTTGTACCAGAAGTTTGCTGGTTTGATCCCCAGGACTGACAGGAACCTCCACGGCTCAAGTGCCCTTGGGGGGATGGCTGCCCGCCACCAGCCCTAGTGCAATAGTGTGTGTGTGTGTGTGTGTGTGAGTGTGTGTGTTTGTTTGTGTGTTCACTGCCACAAATGAGTTAAATGCAGAAGACACAGTTTGTTATATGTTGTACAATGACAAATAATTGCACATTACATAAAAAAATTATGTTAATACTACACCAGAAAAAGGACGAGTCCACACACTGTAAGGAACATGGTTAGTCTGGCCAAAGAAACTTCAGGGATCACAGCTCAGGAACTGTAGAATTTAGTTGGGCTTAGAATGGCTCTCACATTAAAATGAAATGATATCTCTATTCAGATGTCCTATAATTATTTAGTATTTGGCTGAGATAGTTTGGGAGCTGTTTTGTATTCTGTATGAGTCATTTAATTGTTTTGTTTGTATTCTGTATGAGTCATTTAATTGTTCTGGTTTGGAAGGTTTTTATATGGGTTGGGAGTTATTTCTGAGTGGTTTGAGACAGTTTGGGAGCTGTTTGAGACAGGTCAGTTGTTGTTAAGGACGGACTGGAATGAATTTGAAAGTTAGTGAATCTGTGAATTGTTAGAGATGGTCTGGGAGTTGTTTGAAATGGTCAGTGAGTTGTTAGCAATGGTTTGGGAGCTGTTTGAGATGGTTCGGGAGTTGTTAGGGATGGACGGACTAATTTGAGAGTTGTTTGAGACAGTGTGTGTGAATTGTTGGAGATGGTTTGGGAGTTATTTCAGATGGTTTTGCAGTAATTTCAGATTTAAATGGACAGATTAATTTGAGATTGTTTGAAAGTTGTTAGGGATAGACTGGGATTCATTTGGGATTAGTTGGCAGATGTTTTGGAAGTGTTTTGAGATAGTTTTGGCCATGTTAGGCAAGGCTAAGACCCAAGTTCTGCCCCATATGTCCATTTACTGTGCCATCAACCTGCTCACTAGGTACTTTATTTTCATATTCCAAACAATGTATCTACCAAGTAATACAAGAACTATAAAATAAGATGTTACTACAATTTCTACACAAGTTCATGTCTATAAATCTTGACTGCATTTTTTATGTTCTCTAGACTGAGGGATGTAACGGCTGACCTTACTTTCAGAGTGACCAAAACTCCAAAAGAAGCAATAGTGGTATGTATTATTTTTTTTTTCTGTCATCATATCAAAAACACCACACAAAGGACACAAACCAACAAAGAACACAGAATTCCAGGGAGAACAGGAGTATTTACTGTGATCAGGGAACTCACTGTATGAATGCACAGTGTAGTAATCCTCATCCTCAGGAAACGTACCCTCAGCTGAGGAAGAAACCTGGGGACGAACCAAGGCTCACAGGGGGACCTACCCTCCTCTGGTCAATCTACTGGTAATAACAGGTAGGAGTCTGTGAGAACTTCAGTGTAGGGGCAGCTCCAAGGCAAGTGGTGGTGGCTGGAGCATGGGCAGATGGTCTGAAGCGTGGAGCAGGAGCTCGACAGTCATCCATCAGTGTCCAGACGGACAGGTGGGGGGTCGTTTACTCAGAAAAAGGGATGGAGTTAGTTTTGATCTGTTTGGGTGAATGTAAAGCAGAGAATGTAAACATTTCCAGAGTGTGGCTAATGACTCTGGCAGATCTGACTGTGACAGCTTTAACTAAAGGGAGAGAACCAGAAGGACACACAGACGCGGGAGCATCCTGAAACCGTCAAACCTGAGTGATCGCGTGAAGCGGCAGGATGACACCAGCGTCTCAGTTTACTATAATTCCCTGTGTCCATGGACCCCCTGGATCTGCCGCCTTTATCTATAAGGGAGCATTAACTACCAAAAGATAAACTAAACAAATTGGTTTTTAGCCTAGATTTGAAGATTGCGCCTGTGTCTGAGTCCTGAACATTTTCTGGAAGATAATTCCAGAGTTGGGGGGCTTTATAAGAAAAAGCTCTTCCCCCAGCTAAGGCCTTCTGAATTCTGGGAACTATTTAAAGTCCAGTACTCTGTGATCTGAGTAAACGTGGAGGCTCATAATAGGAACTAGAGAAGATTATCACCTCCGCAAACTGTACAACTTGCAGACAATTTAATTCCCACAAAATTTCTCAAAGAAGTACTACAAGCTATTATCAATCTTCTTTTAACTACAGTACACTCATCCCTTCAACTTATGATCAAGAAACCTATGATCTTGATGCTAGCACACTGACTAATTACAGGCCTATTTCTAATCTACCATTTCTATCCAAGATCTTAGAAAAAGCTGTGGCCCAACAACTTAATTCATATCTACATAAGAATCATATATATGAAAAAGTCCAATCTGGATTCAGGCCACATCATAGTACAGAGACAGCTCTAGTCAAGATAACTAATGATCTTCTTCTTGCCTCTGATCAAGGCCACATATCCCTATTGGTGCTTCTTGACCTCATCTCAGCTTTCAATACGACTGACCACAATATTCTCCTAGAAAGGATAGAAAACATGGTTGGAATCACAGGGAGAACCCTGTTATGGTTCTAATCTTACTTAACAGAACATTATCAATTCGTAAAAGTAAACAATTTATCTTCCAAATATTCTAAAGTAAGATTTGGAATTCTACAAGGCTCTATTTTAGGACCGTTATTATTTACATTATACATGTTACCACTAGGTATTTATAAGAAACCATGACATTAACTTTTACTGTTACACAGATGACACACAATTGTATATTTCAGCCAAGCCTAATGACAAACACAGATTAAAGAAAATAGAGGACTGTGTAAAAGATGTGAAAGACTGGATGTTGTGTAACCTTCTCCTTCTAAACAGTAACAAAACAGAGGTCCTGCTTTTGGGTCCCAAAGTGGCAAGAAATAAATGATCAGATTTAATTTTTAATCATGCTGACTTTCCAGTTAAGCCTGGTTCAGCAGCAAAAAATATTGGCGTCATAATTGACTCGGATTAATCATTTGATCAGCACATAGGCAGTAATCACTAGGACAGTTTTTTTACATCTTCACAACATCGCAAAGATTAGAAATGCCTTATCCCTGCAGGATGCAGAAACATTAGTACATGCCTTTATTACTTCAAGGCTTGACTACTGTAACGCACTACTGTCAGGATGCACCAGCAGAAATTTAAGTAAATTCCAAGTAGTTCAAAATTCTGCTGCCAGGGTCCTCACTATAACTAGAGAATTTGAACATATCAGTCCAGTTCTATCATCACTTCATTGGCTGCCTGTTAAATTCTGTATCAATTACAAAATTCTGTTATTAACGTATAAAGCCCTACATGGGCTCACTCCTGAATGCCTTCAAGATATTATTTCTAACTATGGGAGTGGGTAAAAGGTTTCTAGTCTTTCTTTTACAATTATGTTATGTTTTATATCAGCCACATCCGATGACAGCCAGGTCAGGTTTAATACTGTGGGTTGAGTTTGTTGTCTAATATTGTTTTAATTATTTATTTATTTATTTTTTATTTATTGTTTTAATTAAAAAAAAGTAAAAAAAAATTCAGTTGTAAGAGTTGCTGGAATTTGTGAGAGCACATTTCACAAGCATGAGGGAGCACAGTTTCTGGCATGCAGGTAAAAAAAAACTACATTCTTCTATGGACAGGAAGGAATTGAAAAATGGTTTGTGACCTCAAATTGAAATGAACTTAGGTTCTGTAGCAGGACACACACCAAGTCCACCTCTGAACGGCTGAAGAAAAACAAAGTGAAGACTTTGGAGTGGCCTAGTTAAAATCCTGACCTGAATCCTATTGGGATGCTGTGGCATGACCTTAAAAAGGTGGTTCATGCTCAAAAAACTTCCAATGTGTCTGAATTACAACAATTCTGCAAAGATGATCAGGCCAAAATTCCTCCACAGCACTGTGAAAGACTCATTGAAAATGCAAATGCTTGATTGCAGTTGTTGCTCCTATGTTTGGCCCAGCCAGTTATTAAATTTAGTGGCAAACATTTTTTCACACAGGGGCAGGTAGGTTTGGATCTTTTTTTCTACCTTAATAATAAAACCTTAATTTAAAAATTGCATTTTGTGTTTCCTTGTGTTGTATTTGACTAATATTTAAATTTGTTTGATTATCTGAAATTTTAAGTGACAAACATGCAAAAAAAGAAAAAAAGAAATCATGAAGGAGGCAAACACATTTTCACACAACTGTATATTGGGTATATTCAGGTTTTCTCATTGCCAAACCTGGGAACAGAGCCCTGTATATTTTAAATTCTTTTTTAATCTGACTGTGATGCTTTTGGTAAGCACAAATAATTCAGCAAGTTGGCTTTGTTGCTTTTTACGTTTATTTTTTTCCTATTTTAGGTGCTCTTTGATTCAAGTTCCTCAATGAGTGAAGAATGTTTTGATGATGAGTGTCAGATGAAAAGGATTGATGCTATTAAACAGGTCTTTGACAGCTTCTCTAACAGATGCATGGCTTACAACTTTGATCACGTGATCTGCCTGGTCAAATTTGACTCTAAAGTGACAACTCTCCACACCTTCACTGAAAATCTGGAAACCTTTAAGGTAATATCTGATTACAATACACAAATCACAAGTTCACACAATGGGACAGTGTGTGATGTACCAATATAAAGAAATCAGTGCTTAGTGAATTCATTTAATAACATAATAAACACATATAAATAATGTAAAACTTAAGGTAAAACACGGATGAGTAAGATTACTAGGGATCGAGTCCCTGCTCAGGTAAAGCACAAATCTGTAAGAGCCAAGAGTAGGGTTTGTGTCCTCACTCAGTTAAAGAACAGATAATTATGATAGGGTTCAATTCCCAGCTTGGGTAGAGCATAAATCAGTAAGGACAGATGAGTGAGGTTTGCGTCCCTGCTCAGGCAAAGCATAGATAAATAAGGACTGATGAGTAGAGTTTGAGTCACTGCTCAGGTAAAGAACAGATCAGTAAGGACCGATCAGTGGGGTTGAGTCCCTGCTCAGGTTAAAAACAGATCAATAAGGACTGATGAGTGTGGTTCGAGTCCCTGCTCAGGTAAAGAACAGATCAATAAGGACTGATGAGTGGGGTTCGAGTCCCTGCTCAGGTAAAGAACAGATCAATAAGGACTGATGAGTGGGGTTTGAGTCCCTGCTCAGGTAAAGAAAAGAGCAATAGGACTTATAAGTGGGGTTTGAGTCCCTGCTCAGGTAAAGAACAGATCAATAAGGACTGATGAGTGGGGTTTGAGTCCCTGCTCAGGTAACGAACAGATCAATAAGGACTGATGAGTGGGGTTGAGTCCCTGCTCAGGTAAAGAACAGATCAATAAGGACTGATGAGTATGGTTTGAGTCCCTGCTCAAGTAACGAACAGATCCCTTTTGTTCTAATGAGGTTTTAGTTTATGAAAATGTTTTTGTGTTCTTTTCAGGAACATGTTCATGGCCTTACAGCAGTTGGCAGAACGTTGCTGTATGATGCCCTGAATCATGGAAGTGATGAACTTAATAAAGTTAAAGAAAGATTTCCAGACTGTAGATGTCGTATATTGTGTCTAACAGATGGCAATGATTATGGGTATGTCAAGTTTCATTTTCAAGGCTCTGGGTTTATTTTAACCATATTGTAAATATTTTAAGAAAACTATACTTACATCTTTCATTGTTTATGCATGTGTTTTGTATGTGTGAGGGTACATCTAATATAAGATTTGCTTAAATTCAACTGTGAGGGTTAAATCTAAAAGGGCATCATATTTTAATGCTACTTTATTCACCATGAAACCCATTGCCCTTGCAAAGATTAAATAAAGATAATTATTACCTTCGCCGCCTCCTTGTTAGACAGAGTATTAATTAAAAAAATTAAAAATATAATCTATCATAAAACTACAAAACATTTGCATAAACTTAAACATTGTCTTTAGATTTCTGTCACCTTGGAGTCTCAAGTATCTAATACCAATCCATTTTTAAATATTGTTTCATTATTAATTGCATATCTATTTAAATTACCATTTGTTTTTCTAAGTTAAGCTTTCTGTTGGATATGATTTTCTGGTAAAATCTACAGGTCAGTTTGCAAGCCAGTAGACACTGCAAAGAAACTGATGATTTCAAACATCATTGTTGATGCTGTGATTGTTGGCAAGCATAAGAACATGGTGTTACATGGAATCAGCAATGTCACAGGTTCATTTAGATCTTCCCATTTAATCATATTTAGTATCTTCAATTTCCCATGTTACCCGTACTGTTGTCTGATGCCCAGATGTAATGATATTTTCAGGAGGATGCTGCTTTAAACCAGGGAACATTAAGGCAGCTGTTCAATTGTTTGAGATGGAGACTGTTCTGTCTTTGGAGCTGAGGAAGGAAAAACAAACATTTTCTGTGTCCTCCGTTACAAATGAGGTGAGGAAAATAGTGAGAAAAGAAAATGTTCAGAGAGATTATGTTTGTTATATCAACATTATATTAATATATCGCTAAATATGCTAAACTTTAGGGTGAATTTATATTTGTTTTATTTACAGAAAGTTCTGAAAATGATTTTTTTGAAACATCAATATGATGAGAAACCAGAGACAAAACTTCCTCCTCAGATCAACCAAAAAGTCACAGTGACTCAGAAGTAAGTCATTATGTCTTTAGGATATTTAAAGCCTGTCTGCAGTGTCCTGAATGTCCACCACATTCCAATGTCTGATTCAGCTCTGGCCCACAATCTGCTCTGAATCAGCTTTGATTTATTTCATTCTGTGTAGTGTGAACATGCACACACCAGGACTCCTTTATGACCATATCAAAACATCTTAGGGTCTAATATTTAAAACTCTCCATTAACATGGTCATGAATCAATTTTAAAATCAAAACGGAGGTTAACAAACAAGAAGTTTTATATCAATCAAATTGCAGTTGTATAAGAATGAAAATAAAAAATTGGTAAAAACATGGCTCAGGCTGTGGATTGAAACGTTAAATGGATTAGAAACAAGAATACTTGGAAAAAAGAGAAGCAAAGTGAGTTTAAATATTCAGGTTTTGTTAACCAGTATATAGTGATTATATACCAGTGTGTGTGAGTAAGAAGCATTTAACCCATCTATGACAGTAAACACACACACACACACACACACACAAGTTCACTAGGGGCTGTGAACACACACCCAGAGCAGCTGGCAACCATCCCCAGTGCCCGGGGAGCATCTGGGGGTTCAGTGCCTTGCTCAAGGGCACTTCAGCCATGGATGTTCCTGCTGGTCCTGGGGATCGAACCAGTGATCGTCTGGTATCAAACCTGGTCTCTAACCATTAGGCCAAGGCTGCCCCTGTTATCACAAAACACAACTGAAATAATGGAGACTATACATCCACAAACATCCATCAATATGGAAAACATTAGTGAATTAAAAAATGAAAATTTGTTTTCAATAAGTAGTTATCATTCAAATTCAGACAATGTTGAGAAATTTCAATGAAATTGAAAATTAATTAATTAATCATAGTGTCTCACACAAACAAATTAACATGCACACAAACAGGCACACATATTTAAATGTTTAATTTAGCCCTACACATTTTTAGGGTTGAAGGTGAAACACTGTGGTCACAAATGTCTCTAAATCAACAATTACTCATTTAATTTAAACAAAATACCATTTTTGATTCCAAAAAATGTAAGTACAAATAAATGTGATTGGAACCCATTAAATATCACTGGAACAAAAATCTGAATCAGTTTCTACTGCAAAATAAAGATAAGATTTAGAAACAAAAAGCAGAACCAAAAACAGTTGTTCTCAGAAAAAGTAAACTTCCAGAGTGCCCTCTTCTCAAAGTCACCAATCACAGAGTAGTCTCACACCATCCCAAATCCTGCCCTGAGCCCTAAGTACTTCTTTGAAGTGAGCACTTTAATGATAGTGTAAGAGTGAGCAAAATGGGCACAGTGTTCAAGTGATGTAGGGGTCTGAGAATAGAACTGGGACACACCACCTCATCTCTTTGTGTCCATCACTACGTCTCTAACAAAATTCACCGCTTTGTTCAGCCAAACTCTTCTCAATAATTGTGTTTTACTGGATGCTCAGACAGAAGTGTGCTAAGTTGTTGAGATATTATCATAATCTTTTATCCATGTGTGGAGGTGTTTCTCAGCTCCTGTCTGTAACCCATGCCAACACTGGACACAGACTGTTACTGCCTTTCTCACGAGTTCCCCGCAGCTTTTCTCTTTAACTTTACACAAAAACAGGCGAAGAACCTCCAAACTGTTAAAGCCACAACACCAGAGAGTGAGTGGTTTGTTCATTAGGCCAAGGGGGCAGCCTTGGCCTAATGGTTAGAGGACCAGGCTTGGTATTGGAAGGAGAACACCTGCCGCCTCATCAGGAGTATGCCCAGCCTTTGTAGGGAGGTCATACAGCACGTGGAGGTCACAGACACTACTGAGCCCCATTTGAACTTGTCTTGAGGAATTTTCACTGAAGTTGGATCAGTCTGTGATTTGATTTTCCACTTTTATTTTGCGTATGATTCCAAATCCAGACCTCCATGGGAGAATAATGTTGATTTACATTGATCTTTATACTATTTTGTTCTCAAGGCATTTTACTATGAAATGAATAAAGATTTTCAACTGGAATATTTCATTAATTGAGAACTAGGATATGTTATTTTAGTGTTAAAATAATTTCCTTATTTTTTTTGAGCAGTGTATTATTCTGTTTAATTTAATGTACAGGTGCTTGGGTTTAATGATGTTACAAATTTTAGGTAAGGCAAGGCAAGTTTATTTATAGAGCACCTTTCATACAAAAGCAATTCAAAGTGATTTACAGTTAAATTAAAAGCAAGAATAAAAATCATAAAAGCCAAAAAAAGACAAAAAAAAAAACAATTAAAATTCATAAAAAGAGTAAAATGATTAAATGATTAAAATGATTATATAAAATATTAAATGATAAATGATTAAAATTGATACAATAAAAGAAAAGAACTAAAGTACCATTACAGAATAAAAGTGCAAGTGTAGTTGCTCAAATAGGAATGTTTTAAGTCTTGATTTAAAAGTATCTAAACTCGGGGCTCTTCTAATACTCAGCTGGTTCCAGTTAAGACCAGCGCCAGAGCTAAACGCTCCGGTCAGAAAATATCTAATCTTACTGATGTTCTTAAGATGGTAAAATGCTGATCTAGTAACCACTTTAATATCAGACTAAAACTGAGATCTGAGTCCATTAATACACCAAGGTTGTGAGCCAGTTCTTTAGATTTGATGGCTCTCGAGTCCAGATATGCAGCCAATCTTTTTCTCTCATTGCTGTTCCCAAATATTATAATTTCAGTTTTATCTTTATTCAGCTGTTACTATGTACGGAATATCTCCAGATCTGAGACTGTCAGTGTGTACGGAATCTCTCCAGACCTGAGACTGTTAGTGTGTAAGGAATCTCTCCAGATCTGAGACTGTCAGTGTGTAAGGAATCTCTTCAGATCTGAAACTGTTAGTGTGTATGGAATCTCTCCAGACCTGAGACTGTCAGTGTGTACGGAATCTTTCCAGATCTGAGACTGTTAGTGTGTATGGAATCTCTTCAGATCTGAGACTGTCAGTGTGTACGGAATCTCTCCAGATCTGAGACTGTTAGTGTGTAAAGAATATCTCCAGATCTGAGACTGTCAGTGTGTACGGAATCTCTCCAGATCTGAGACTGTTAGTGTTGTTATGACCCAGTCTAGGGTTGAGCCGTAACAGAATGAGGTGTGTGTTGGAATTAATGTATGAGAAAGGAATAACTGTAACAGAGATGTGAAGGTGGAAAAAAAGGACACAAACGGAAACACAGAATGTATAATGAATAGAATATAGATATTGTAGATGTGATATTTACAATGACCCAAACACCAGTGAACTTCAGGATGGCCTTATGCCGACAAAAATAACAAACAAACATCCCTCCTAACTAACCCACAAATATCTCTAAATTTCCTAAGTGAAAACAAAAGGAAACAAAAGACAATACCTTACCTTACTTCCTATCTATACACAAAAACACACACAAAACCCACTCCCAAATCAAACAGCAGCCAACCCTACTCTGGTGAAATATATACAGTGTTTAGAATACTTTACAAAAAACAGATCTAATGTCAGTATTCAAAAAGGGGCAAAAACAAACTCGTAGTCGAAGTAGGAATGTAACAAAGTCAAAACCAGGAAAACACACAGAATTCCATATACACAACACAAATCACAGAGCACAAAACACGGCTGACTAGCAGCGTACACACAGGCGTATATATGATTCCCGCCGAGATGACGTAGACGAAACGGTGACAGACACAACACATAGACTGGATGGCGGACCGGACGATGAACAAATACACGAACTGGAATTTGGAATGAACTCTAGACGGGTGAACAAACACACAGACTGGAACAGATTGCAGAACCTAGAATTTTATAGAGATAGGGAGAGAGAAAAAAAACATACACATACACAATGCAGCGTAACAGTGTGTATGGAATCTCTCCAAATCTGAGACTGTCAGTGTGTACGGAATGATCATGAAATCCCAAATAAATTTCTTAGAGAGTCATATTTTCTGAGTTTCAGAGGTCTCAGGTTCTATGGGACTGGATCTCTGTGGGGCACAAACAGAACAGTGGTCCCTCTATGAGATGAAACCTGTGAAAGACATTAGATTTTTTAAAACCTTACCTGTAGTTCTATCATCCAAGTGATCTGAGGTCTGGCTATGTCACAGTTCTCTCTGGCCTGATACGTATAGGTAAACAGGGATCTTCTCTTCAGAATCGTAGCGTGTCACAAATTTGTACAGATTATTGTATTTCTGACAAATAAAAACATGCTTTAAGGGAGTCTTAGTTTTAAATACTGGAGGTCCATCAAGAATTTTTTTTTACAGACTGAAAAATTGTTCTACACCACCTGCCCCTCCACTCCCAGACTGAGGAACATTAGCACTGCAGAACACAGACTCATCCTCATCTTGGCAGAACGCTGTCTTCTCTCACATGAATAAAAACTGAATGCAATGATGTGGAAGTGCCAACATCTAATATTTTATTCAGAATAGAACACAAATCACAGATCAAAAGAAATGATCATTTTAAGGGAAAAATATGTTTTTTCATAATTTCATGGCGTCAACAAATCCGAAAAAAGTTGGGACAAGGCCATTTTTTACCACTGTGTGGCATCCCCCCTTCTTCTTACAACACTCAACAGACGTCTGGGGACAGAGGAGACCAGTTTCTCAAGTTTAGAAATAGGAATGCTCTCCCATTCATGTCTAATAAGGGCCACTAACTGTTCAATCGTCTTGGGCCTTCGTTGCACCTCTTTATGATGCACCAAATGTTCTCTATAAGTGAAAGATCTGGACTGCAGGCTGGCCCTTTCAGTCCCCGGATCCTTCTCCTATGTAGCCATGATGTTGTGATTGCTGCAGAATGTGGTCTGGCATTATCTTGTTGAAAAATGAAGGTTCTTCCCTGAAAGAGATGACATCTAGATGGGAGCATATGTTGTTCTAGAACCTGAACATAGTTCTCTGCATTAATGGTGCCTTTCCAGACATACAAGCTGCCCATGCCACAAGCACTCATGCAACCCCATACCATCAGTGATGCAGGCTTCTGAACGGAGCGTTGATAACAACTTGGGTTATCCTTGTCCTCTCTGGTCCGGATGACATGGCGTCCCAATGTTCCATAAAGAACTTCAAATCGTGACTCACCGGACCACAGAACAGTCTTCCATTTTGCCACACTCCATTTTTAAAAAACCCTGGCCCAGTGCAAATGTCTGAGCTTGTGAAGCTTGCTTAGAAATGGCTTCCTCTTTGCACTGTAGAGTTTCAGCTGGCAACGGCGGATGGCACGGTGGATTGTGTTCACTGACAATGCTTTCTGGAAGTATTTCTGAGCCCATTCTGTTATTTCCTTGACAGTGGCATTCCTGTTTGAGGTGCAGTGACGTTTAAGGGCCCATAGATCACGAGCATCCAGTAGAGTTTTACGGCCTTTACCCTTACGCACAGCAAAATGTTCCAGATTCTCTGAATCTTTTGATGATGTTATGCACGGTTGATGATGATAACTTAAAAGTCTTTGCTATTTTACGCTGGGTAACACCATTCTGGTATTGCTGCACTAACTTTCTGCGCAACAATGGTGAAATTGGTGATCCTCTTACCATCTTGGCTTCAGAGAGACACTGACACTCTGAGAAGGTCTTTTTATAACCAATCATGTTGTCAATTAGTGTTAATTGGTCTTCCAGCTGTTCGATATATGCTCAATTTCCTTTTTCCAGCCACTTATTGCTACTTGTCCCAACTTTTATGGGATTTGTTGACATTGTGAAATTTTGAATCAACATATTTTCCCTTTAAAATGTTACATTTACTCAGATTAAACGTTTGATCTGTCATCTATGTTCTATTACGAATAAAATATTGACATTTGCCATCTCCACATCATTGCATTCAGTTTTTATTCACAATTTGTTTAGTGTCCCAACTTTTTTGTAATCTGGTTTGTACACGAGAAAACAGTCTGATCATTAATTATTTCTGTTTCAGCAGTGATATTTTAACATTACTGAACACAAAACTAGGGTTAGGGTTATTATATATTTATTAATCAGAAAAACAGGTGGCAGGAACCCCAAAAAAGCAGTTCTGGCTTTACAATGTATTTTGTAATATATGTATTCTGAATTTGCTCTGTTTTGTATGTTTTTCAGTAATTTGATGCATTGATTACTGTAAGTGTCTTTGAGTTCTTGAAATGCACTATATAAATATAATGAATTTGTTGTTATTATTATTATTAATAATAATAATAATAATAATTGTATTATTATTATTATTATTATTAATAATATTATTTTCCAGCGATCTGTCCAGTTTTGATGTAGAGTTAAACAGAGGCACACTAGATAAATTGAATGTAAGGGTTTCACATGTAATATATTTTACCTAACAGTGTCCTCAAGAAGAAGATCATGGAATCCAAGTCAGGACATTTTCTGGAGAAAGACAGACGGATGATGGAGGAGCTGAAGAGTCTTCACTGTGATCCACATCCATACTGCACAGTTCTCCCCTTGGAATCGGATTTAAGTTATTAAGTTATTTATTTATTTATTTATTTTTTTAATATTAGCTTCGAGCAATGATTTATTCTGAATTGAGTTCAATTTTAATTCAATTTATTTATAAACACATTTAAAACAGCCAAAGCTGACAAAAAGTTCTGTACAACAAAGTATAAAAAAGACAAATAAGAACTTAAAGTACTTAAAATAAAATAATAAATAAAATAGTTTTAAAAAGTGTTAGTTGAAAGTGAGACTGAGGTTAATGAGAGTGACTGAGGTTTAATTACTGTCATATACACAGCTAGAGAAAGCACGGTTGGCCATGTGTTTTAAACAAGAGTCAGGGATATTTAACAGCCTTTTATTAGAAGACCGAAGAGACCTGTGTGCATTATAAGGACTTATCATGTCACAAATATACTGTGGAGCCAAACAAACTGCAGATGGGCTAGAGAAGACTGACTGACCCCGATAGTAGGGGAATTACAGTAGTCATGACGAGATGTGATAAGAGCATGAATAACAATATCCTTAAGAGAATTAATTTGTTTATCATATTAAAGAGCTATATCAAAAATGACTCCTAACTTGTTTACACAGAGGAAAAAATTATGAAAAAGACATCTCAAGTTATCACTGGTAGATTGGGTATATAATGAGGGGCTGAACAGGACAGCCTCTGTCTTACTCTCATTTAGCTGGAGGAAGTTTTCCATCCATCCATCCATTATCTGTAACCGCTCATCCAATTCAGGGTCACAGTGGGTCTAGAGCCTACCTGGAATCACTGGGCACAAGGCGGGAATACACAATGGAGGGGGCGCCAGTCCTTCACAGGGCAACACACACACTCACAACTACGGTCATTTTTGAGTCGCCAATCAACATACCAACGTGTGTTTTTGGACTGTGGGAGGAAACCGGAGCACCCGGAGGAAACCCATGTGGACACGGGGAGAACACTGGAGGACATTTTTGGTTACCCAAAGCTTGACTTCACTCATGCATGCATACAGTATGTTTAAAGAAAGTGTATCCCCAGGCTTCAGAAGTAAATATAACTGAGTGTCATCAGCATAGTAGTGATATGAAATTCTATATTTCTGGAAGATTAGACCCAAGGAAACCAAGTATAATGACAATAGAATAGGACCCAAAATAGAGCCCTGTGGTAAACCATTAACAATGGGAGCTTAAGAAGAAGTCGGCTTTCTTAATCAGACAGCAAAGGAACGGTCTTTTAGGTTGGAAGAACCATACTAATGCTCTCCCATGGATCCCTCCACTGTACTGAGACGCTTTAACAAAATATTGTGATCAACCATTTCAAAATATAAGCTCCAGCATGACTAAAACAACAGAGGTGTTCAAATCCAGGTTAAGCAGAATATCATTAGTGAATTTAAGAAGGGCTGCTTCTGTTCTATTATGGACCCTGAAACCTGACTGAAACTTGTCCAGAATATTGTTCTCTGATAAATCTAAAGACAGCTGATTATAGACAATCGTCTCCATAAGTTTTGATGAGAATGGCAATTTTGAAATAGGTCTGTAACTACAGAAGGAGTAATATATTCAGAAGAAATTATTTATGAAAATTACATTTTACATTTACAGTTTTAAGATGTACCAGAAGACACTTACCACAGGGCACCACCCACAGGGCATGTTTGGTTGGATATTGGTACCATTTTAGAAAATCTACATTTATTAAGGAATATCATAAAAAACTCAGTTATAATGCAGATAGAAAGATGAAGAATTGCCAAATAGATCACTTACATTCATCTACATTGTTTATCCTCACATCTTGCCTACTGCAAACATTAAAAAATGCTAAAAACTTAGCATTGGATCACTGAGAGAATGAACCCTGTTGATTCAAAAGTTGTGGGTGAAAAAAGCAAATATTTTCCTCTTGTGGTTTTTGTTTCAGGTTTCTGGAAAGTTCTGATGCAGGGTCCTCCTGACACACCGTATGAAAACGGTGTGTTTGAACTTTACTGTGAGTTTGGAAAGGAGTATCCTGTTAAACCTCCACTCGTCAGGTTCCTCACTCCTGTATCCTCACTTTTGATTAAAATTTTTTTTTGTTTGTTTTATGTTACGGGCATATGGTATGTAAAAATCTCTTTTTGAGTGGATTCATTTATTAAAGTGTATCTGGAGCCCACCAGCCCACATACTGAAACAAGAGTCTGTCCGTGTCAAAATATGGAAATAGTGTTGACTATAAATCATCCTCTTTTATAGGTCACATTTACACAGTAATGACATTTCCATGTTTTGGTGAAAGTCCTTAACTCTTCTGCAAGGTTTACCACTGCAATGTGAACAGTGTGGGGAGAATCTGCCACAACATTTTTGACCGTAATTATTCATCTCAGATCACCATGCGTGAGATTCTGGATGCTGTGTATGGACTCCTCATCATTCCAGAACCTGAGGACCCCCTCGACAGGTGAAGGCATTCAAGTAATTTATTAGTAAAAATCTTATAAATAATGATATCCTCTGATTATATATATAGTGCTGTCAGTGTTAACCCATTAACACGTGATCATCTGGAAACTTTAATCTAGCAGATATTTTAGCAGTTATATTAGAGATAAAACATAGCTACTGTTGACAAAATATGGATAATATCAATCTCGTAACTAACTCTTACTAATAGCGTCTCACTTTTCTCTCTCTCTCTCTCTCGCTCTCTCTCTCTCTCACTCTCTCTCTCTCACACGCACGCACACACACACACACACACACATGCCTGGCTTATACATATAAAAAGTGCTGTGATATATAGAAAAGTGCTTTGATTTATGTGGTGTAATTTTTTAACTATTATTTATTGAGTATTGAACTAAAAAAGATGAAAGAATAGATTTCCAGTGTTGGACCAGGAGGTGGGGTGGACATCTGGACTGCTGACAGCAATGTCACTTCCAGGCAAAAGAACAACAACCACAAAAAGCAGATACTAGAAAACAGTGCAAACTGAGCAGTATTCAAGTATCTAATCTAATAATAATAAAGTAATAAACTAATAATAATAACTATGTAATATAATATTTAAATATCATAAGTATCCAATTATAAGAATATATTGCACTAATATATTGTATAGTATATTGTATACTGGTGTAAGTTATTACATTACACTAATACTGGACATTACACATAGAGGAAGGAATGGGGGGGGGGGTGGTCCTGTAGTTCATT
This sequence comes from Hoplias malabaricus, assembly GCF_029633855.1. Taxonomy (NCBI): domain Eukaryota; kingdom Metazoa; phylum Chordata; class Actinopteri; order Characiformes; family Erythrinidae; genus Hoplias; species Hoplias malabaricus. The sequence goes on along the minus strand of NC_089803.1, from coordinate 128,491 downwards.
TATCAGCTTGACAGCTCTGAGAAAAAGCCATTTGTCTACTCTTGTGGTGTGAGCCTGCATAGACCTGTACCTCCTGCCAGAAGGTAGGGACATGAAAAGATGATGAACAGGGTGGATCTGTAATGATGGAAATAGCCAGAAGGCAGGATGCAAATGCAAGTTTGTTTTATTGGAGTCCATGACAAAAAACAAAAAACGAAAACAAAGATATGTGACTGCGAGACTACAAAATAACAACAGGAACAACCATTACAAAGATAATGCAAGGCAACCACAGGACAAAGACAAAATATTTCTATTCATACACAAGAACAAGGCAGGTAACAAGGAACACCTGGGAACAATATGTAACCATGGCTACTGAACACTCCCAGGTGAAACACATGACCAAGGTGGAGCAAAGGAGGAGCTAAGAGCAAAACAATGACAGGAACGCATGGGAAGTTCAACAAGAAAACAAAATGGACAAAAGCAACACAGGGAAGGTAAACAAGAGAGCAAAATAAGACAATGGGTTACAAAATACACAAGGCAGAAACAGAACCTGATAGGGTCTGATAGTGGATGATGGTCCTGATCCTGCTCTGACATCGCACATCAAAGATGTCACTGATGGTGCTGCCTTGATGATCTTCTGCAGCGTCTTCTGTTCCCTCTTATGGTATATCAAGATGCTCTCCGCTGTGTAATGGTAGAAAATTGTGAGGAGGTTCCGGGACAATTGAGTGTTCCTCAGTTTCCTCAAGAAGTAGAGGCACTGATGTGCCTTGCCAGTGACCTGGGACATGTTTGTTGACCAAGATAGGTCCTCAGTAATGTGCACTCCCAGAATCTTGAAGCTGGGGACTCTCTCCACAACCTCTCCAATAATGGTCATTGGAGCGAGAGCTTACATCCTTTAATCCACCACAATCTCCTTGGTCTTCTTGTTGTTTAGAATGAGATTGTTGGTGGAGCACCAGATTGTCAGATTTTCTACTTCACTACTGTATGCTGACTCATCATCATTAGTGATGGGCCCCACAACTGTCATGTCATCTGTAAACTAGATGATAGTGTTTGTTGGGTGGATGGGTTGGCAGTCGTGGGTGAAGAGGGTGTACAGGAGAGGGCTCAGTACACATCCTTGAGGGACACCGGTACTAAGGGTGATGGTGTGGGATGTGTAATTCCCCAACCTGACAGACTGGGGGCAGTGTGTAAGGAAGTCCAGGATCCAAGAGTCAAGATAATTGTAATAGAAGGAGGTAGGATACTGGATGTACAGGGCAGAGTAAACAGTAGTGCAATATAATCGTAATAGGAGGAGGTAGGATGCTGGGTGTACAAATAGGAGGAGGTAGGATGCTGGATGTACAAATAGAAGGAGGTAGGATGCTGGATGTACAAACAGGAGGAGGTAGGATGCTGGATGTACAAGGCAGAGTAGACAATAGTGCAAGATAATCGTATAACAACTAAATAAAGTGAACAAGTGCATACCGGTTCTATTGAAATATTTACAGTTAGGTCTGATGAGGAGCTTAAGTGACAGTACTAATATAAACAGAACCGGTGTCAACAGTAGTGCAAATACAGGGATATGAAGCCTGGAATCAGCTTCAAGTGGTTGAGTGCCTGCCTGATTTTCAAGGTCACAGTTGGGTATTGGTGGTAATTGATGAGGTTGCTGAGTAGTGTGTGTGGGGGGCAGTAGTGAGTGGGAGGCAGAGCAGGGAGAGTGTTCAGCATTCTCACAGCCTGATGGATGGAGCTATCCCTCAGTCTGCTGGTCCTAGCCCTGAGACTACGCAGTCTCTGCCCTGATAGCAGCAGGCTGAAGAAGCTGTGTAGCAGGTGGGTGGGATCACCTGCCAAGCAGAGGGCTTTTCGTAGGAGGCTGGAGCTGTATAAATCCTGAAGGCAGGGGTGAGATGTACCAATGATCTTCTCAGCAGTTCTCACAATACGCTGGAGGGTTCTGTGGCAGGATGCTGTACAGGCCCCATACCACAAAGTGAAACAGCTAGTCAGGTTACTCTCGATGGCCCCCTTGTAGAAGGTGATTATTATGGGGGTGGGAGCTCTTGGTCTTTTTAGCTTGCAGAGAAATTAGAGCCATTAGTGAGCCTTCTTGGCCAGTGATGCTGTGTTGATGGCCCAGGAAAGGTCCTCTGTGATGTGTACACCCAAGAATTTGGTGCTGCTCACCCTCTCCACAGCAGCCCCGTTGATGGATAGAGGGGCATGTTGTGTGCGAGTTCTCCTGAAGTCCACAACAATCTCCTTGGTCTTCTCAGTGTTCAGAGAGAGATTGTTGTGTTTGCACCAAGAGGCCAGCCGGCTCACCTTGCTCCTGTAGTGTGGCTCATTGTTGTTGCTGATGAGGCCTACCATAGTCGTGTCATCCACAAACTTGATGAAGAGGTTGGAGGTGTGGGATAGAGAGCAGTTGTGGGTTAGCAGAGTGAACAGAAGGGGGCTAAGCACACATCCTTGGGGAGGCCCCGTGTTCAGAGTGATGGTGCTAGACGAGTTACTGCCAACCCGTACTGCCTGTGGTCTTCCAGTCAAGTAGCCGGTTGCACAGTGATGTGTTCAGTCCCAGTCTGTCCAGTTTCTGAATGAGCTGTTGGGGGATGATTGTGTCAAATGCAGAACTGAAATCAATAAAAATCATTCTGACATAGGTGTCTTTCTTGTCCAGATGAGTAAGGGCTGAATGGAGAACAGTGGAGACAGCATCATCAGTCGAACAATTTGATCAATATGCAAACTGGTAGGGGTCCAAGGAGGGGGGGAGGGGGAAGACCATGTGTTGCATGATTAGCCGCTCGAAGCACTTCATGAGGATGGAGGTAGGTGCAACCGGGCGGTAGTCATTGAAACAGGAGGGTGATGACTTCTTTGGGACAGGGATTATAGTGGTGGCTTTTAAGCATACAGGGACCACAGCCTGACTCAGTGAGGTGTTGAAGATGTCAGAATACACCTCTACAAGTTCGCCAGCGCAGTCTTTCAGCACACGACCAGGTATGTCGTCAGGTCCAGGAGATTTCCGAGCGTTGATCCTGCTGAATAAATTCCTCACCTTGTCTGAGGACAGTGTGAGCACCAGTTCTCCAGGACGTGGGTAGATTTATGTGCCGGGGTGTGGTTTAGTGCCTCAAACCGAGCGAAGAACCCATTCAGGTCATTCATCAGAGAGGAGGTGCTGTCACAGGTCTGTGGTGTGGGTTTGTAATCCGTAATGGACTGAATTCCCTGCCACAGGCTCCGAGTGTCTCTGCTGTTGCTAAAGCCTTGGGCTATCCTCTTGGGGTGCTGCCTTTTTGCATTTCTGATGCCACGGTACAGGTTGGCCCTAGCTGTCTTCAGGCCTGCCTGGTCTCCAGCTTTGAAGGCAGCATTCCTAACCTTCAGCAGCTTTTGGACCTCACCTGTCAGTCATGGCTTCTGATTGGCACAAATGGTCTTGAGGACAGTTACACCATCAGCGCACTTGGTGATGTAAGCAGAGACAGTTTCTGTGTACTCCTGAATATCTGTGGAGTTGTTGTAAGTTGCAGCCACTTTAAACACTTTCCAGTCTGTGGTGCTAAAACAGTCCTGAAGTGCCTCTTATGAGCTGTCCGGCCACACCCTCGCCAGTGGTCTGAAAGCTGGCATTAACATAATAGTGAGGTGATCAGAGGCGCCAAGGTGGGGGAGGGGTAGGGCTTTGTAAGCTCCTCTCTGTGTGGTGAAGACCTGGTCCAGAGTGTTGTTGCCCTGTGTTGGAAAGTCTTTGTGTTTATAACACAGCCCTTGGGTCTGCATGATTGAAATCCCCAGCCAGGATGAGAAAAGCATCCGGGTGGGCTGTATGCTGCTCACTGATGTGTCGATACAGTTCATTCAGTGCCTCATTCCTGATGTTGGTGGAGCTTAGGGGGAGATAGATAGTTGTTTGTATTGGAATGACACAAACAACTGAGAAAAAAAAGTCAAACTGGTGTAATTTCACACAAAACTCCAAAAATGAGCCAAACAAAATTATTAACACCCATCATTAAATAACCTGCTTAATATGATTGTAAAAACATTTTACACATTTCTAGTCTTAAATTGTGCCTGTCTCTACTTTTGTGAATGCATTACTAACACTGATTTCAAATGTTTAAATGTATATTTCTTGAAAGTAAAATTAAAAAAAGTAAAAAAGTGTTATTGTCCAGATATATATTGATGGTATGGCAGTGTTTATCTTTTGAATTAAATATAAACTTTGGTCTGTTAAGTGTCCTGGCAGAGGAATACCTCACAAGCAAAGACAAATATGAAGCAGAAGCTCGGAAAAACACAGAAAAAAATGCAGGTTCATCAATGGATGAAGCAGAAAAGGTAACTGTAATATTGAAGATTCAAAGAGTATCATGTTCATTGTCTGAGGCAAATTAGACCCTGAGTCCCTGTTCCCCTTTTCTCTGTTTCAGAAATATGTTCCAGAACTGAATGAGGTGGTGATTCCTCAAAACCTGAAGTGTTTTCTGACCAAGAAGCTGTTTGTGGATCCAGTTAAAACCAAAGAAGGATGTACATATGAACGCAAAGCTATTGAAGAATATCTGAAAAAGTATGCTTAATTTTAATATTTAATTTCCTTTCAACAGGGCAGCACGGTGGCGCAGCAGGTAGTGTCACAGTCACACAGCTTGAGGGACCTGGAGGTTGTGGGTTCGATTCCCGCTCTGGGTGACTGTCTGTGAGGAGTTGGTGTGTTCTCCCTGTGTCCGTGTGGGTTTCCTCCGGGTGCTCCTGTAACCCGCCCACTTCGTGTGTGTGTGTTACGCCTGGTGAAACCTGCGTTGTGTTCTGGCGTGTAATTATGGGACATGAGACAGAACTGGATCTCTAGTTCCTTTAATGACAGCACACTCCATACCTGTAGTACAGGAAAACAATCATGAGTCGTGTGTCACGTATCTGCTAGGCTGGCTCTCCTCCGGCCATGCAAGAAAGCACTGTGACCGGGCACACGCACCTACGTCATGGCGCTGCGCACGCACACACACACAGACTCAAGACGCACAGGTAGGAGGTTTTAACCCAAAATGAACATGACAAATAAAAGAGAGAGTTGTTTTGGTGAAATTCACAAGTACATAATCCAATTGTTACACTCCGGTTTCCTCCCACAGTCCAAAAAACACACGTTGGTAGGTGGATTGGCGACTCAAAAGTGTCCGTAGGTGTGAATGTGTGTGTGTGTCTGTGTTGCCCTGTGAAGGACTGGCGCCCCCTTCAGGGTGTATTCCCGCCTTGCGCCCAATGATTCCAGGTAGGCTCTGGACCCACCGCGACCCTGAATTGGATAAGCGGTTACAGATAATGAATGAATGAATGAATGAATTTCAAAATTATATTCAGATATTTTAATGTGTAAGAATTTACTAATACATGATTATTTAGACATTTTATAAACATTGATAATACATTTCATCGGTCACAGAAATATATAAATGTGTCTCATTTTACAGCTAATTCAGAATTTTTGTTATCTCAAGATGTAATTTTTGACGTTTTATAGTTTAATAAATACATATACAAACAAATTTAAAATTAATATACAGAAGCATAAAAAGGGAAATGAGGAAAGGGTACATAAGATTCAAATTAATTAAAAATTGGATCCTTACTGTTGGGGTACACAGCTAAGTTACATGACAATTACATACGACACATAGGCTGTGTGGGACATGTTCAATAAAGGAGAACTTGTTTATGTGCAAGCTCATGTCTAGTGGTTTTATTGGAATTTTGGACAATGCAACACTTAGTCGTCCAAGGCCAGGGGTATTAGAGAATACAGGTTTAGCCCTCTCTCTCCCCATGTTTATGCTCATGGTGCTGGCTAGTGCGAGCGCCTGTCAACTGGTATGACACATCTAGGCAGCGTGTGTTCTCCTCTGGAGTGTTGACCTGCTCAGTGATGTGTTAGCAAAAGCAGTGGGTCATAATCAAATGTCTTGGAGGAAGCTTGGTTCACTCCACTCTCCTGAGACTGGGGAGCTCCGTGTGATTTGGAGAGACTCACCGTTGTAGGGAACTGGAGACGACTGGGGGAAAAAGTCATGGATGAAAGAAATTTTAAAGGAAAACATTCATTCATTGTCTGTAACCCTTATCCAGTTCAGGGCGGTGGTGGGTCCAGAGTCTACCTGGAATTACTGGGCACAAGGTGGGATCACACGCTGGAGGGGGCACCAGTTCTTCACAGTGCGACACACACATCTATGGAGACATTAGCATGGCCAGTCAACATACCAAAGTGTGTTTTTGTTTGGAAGGAGACAGGAGCACCTGGAGGAAACACACACAGACACTGGGAAAACACATGACACTCCTAACAATCAGAAATCTGTGGCAGGGCTCAAACCCACAACCTCAGGTCCCTGGAGCTATGTGACAGTGACTTTACCTGTTGGGCCACATTGCCTCATAAAAGGAAAACAGATACCTACTAATTATTAGGTCAATCTAAGCCATGGGAAATATTAATTAGTGTGGATACTAATTTATTGATTCCTCTGATGCAGAGTTGGAAAGGATCCACAGACCAACAACCTGCTGCAGGAAAAAGACCTGAAAGAAGACAGAGATATGAAGAAGATGGTTCAGAGGTTTCGGAAATCTCAGATTTAGGAAAATGAATTAATTCTTTCATTGTCTGTAACCGCTTATCCACCCCTTATTATAATAACCGCTTATTTTAGGAAAATGCTCTCTGAAAATAAGCAGCATTGATAAGTGCCATGCTCAGAATTAATTTGCTTTCTCTACAATCAAATATTCTTAGTAGCTGTATAACAGAATAAACTGATGCTGCACCTACTGAATATATTAATTGGGTGCTTCAGTTAATAAAGGCCATCTCTTCAGTACCCTCATCACAAAGACAGTAGTCAGAATGTACCGGGAAAATCAGAAAATTCTAGCAAACAGATTTTTTGCCAGTTTATTCTAGTTTATCTAATACCTAATTCTAATCTTGTATGAATTATTTTAGTGGATATGGAATTGATGTTTTTAAAATATATTATGAATCAATTGTTAACACATAAGAAAACACTTTTAAAATAATTATATATGTTTCTGTTTTTCTTATTTCTTAATTTCATATGGGAATTTAATCAGGATATAGGGTGTAGTCAGGAAATTATATTTTTTATTGTATTGCTTGAATAAAGGTGGAGAACAGTTGTTTCTATTTCTAATGCTGCATTATTTTTTCAATATTGTATTTTCACACAGTTAAAATATTTATAATGTTAATATAATAAGGCAAAAAAAAAAAAAAAAAAACTAATAGGATTGTACAACATTGGTAGAAGGCTACATGACACAAACATAGATTAGATTCATTTATTGTCGTTGAATATTTACCTACAATGAGATTCAGATGAACAACCTGAAATGGTGCTCATATGAAAGCAAATCTGTCTCATCAGATTTTGAAATATTACCACCTTTGAATTTGTAGCACTGAATTTTTTTGCACTGAAATTCTGCATCTGAATTTTGTTGCTTTTATAATTTAAGTCTTCAGATTTCCACCTCTGAATATTTTGTTTCAAAATTATTCAGAAATTATCTGAATATAATTGCTCTTGAATATAACTAGTGAATTTTCACGTTTTCACTGTTATTATTCAAGGTTAATAAATTCAGATAAAAACATTCAAGCTTAAATTCGACAGATGAAATTCAGATACCAAAAATATGAGTTAAAAACCCGGGACACCAAGGATGAGCAATCGATTCATTTGGATGTTCTCTTTCACCTTAAATGCTGCAATAGTTGCGTTCAGTCACCGCTAGATGGCGGAATACAAACACAACTTCCATCCCGTGGAAAAACTACATGTTTCCTTCCGCGGATATTACCTCTTTATTTTCAAAGTGTCTCAAAAATCTAAGTCTCACTAAAGACACATTATAACAGACTATTGACATCCTGAAGATGAAGAAATTTTACTGTGGAGATTTTTTTGCTGTTCAAATGAAAGTCAAATGTACATATGTTTAAATATGTTTAAACAGACAAAGGCATTCATGGGGTGTTCTAATTTTCACACGACTGTATCCCCACAGTTCATGTTTCCACATTCTGTCAAATCATATGCTATGTTCACAGGACCATTACAAAAAATCTCCACAGTAAAATTTCTTCATCTTCAGGATATCAATAGTCTGTTATATTGTGTATTTAGTGAGACTTTCAGATTTTTGAGACACTTAGAAAATAAAGAGATTATATCTGTGGAAGGAAGATAAACATGTAATTTTTCCACGGTGTGGAAGTTGTGTTCGTATTTCGCCATCTTTGTCGCCCCTAGCTTGCTCACTTGAGGGTTTTACATTTGTTTTTACATTTCATGTCAAATCTTTGTCTTACTGGAATTCTGTGAAGCTGCTTTGTGACAACATCAGTTGTGAAAAGCACTATATAAATAAATTGGATTTGATTTGATTTGATCTAGCGGCGACAGAATGCAACTAGTGCACCATTTAAGGTGAAAGAGAAAATTTATTGATTGCTTATCCTTTGTATCCCAAAAGGATCCCATAGCAACTTCGAAATATATTGTTTGAATTTTTTTGAGCTTGAATTTTTTTTATCTGAATTTATTAACCTTGAATAATAACAGTGAAAATGTGTTCTTGAAAATTCACGAGTTCTATTCAAGAGCAATTATTGAATCAGATGTCATAAATAATGATAATAATGATTAGCACGTTCGCCTCCCAGCACTGGGACCTTAGGTTCAAGTCCCATCTGGGTGGAGTTTCCATGTTCTCCCCGTGTCTGCGTGGGTTTCCTCCGGGGGCTCCGGTTTCCTCCCACAGTCCAAAAACATGGAGGGTAGGTGAATTGGCTTCTGTAATAACTGTCCTGGTGTGCGAGTGAATGAGTGTGTGTGAGCCCAGATATGGATTGGCGCTCTGTCCTGGGTGAAATTCTAGTGCCCGATGCAGTCCTCCAGGTGGACGGTCGTTTCTGGTTGAGAGTACGCTGTGCGCGTTTGGCTGCTGCTTTTCGCCACTGTGCGTGTGAATTGAGTGTTCTGAGCAGTGTAGATTGTAAAGCGTCCTTGGGTATCTAGAAAGGCACTATATAAGTGTAACGATAACTAACTAACTATGTTTCTGTTCAGAGTTTAGTGCATTAACTACTTTTCATTAATGACTATTGACTATTCATTAACTGTGTGGTCCTTGCTTGGATGGACCTGTCTATCTTCCCTGGGGAGAAGTTCAAACAGTTCATGTGCTGGTGTTATGAATTTCTTATGATGCTGGATGCCTTCCGCAGGCAATCTCGGGGAAATAATAATAATAATAATAATAAAGACAAACCACTTGTTTTTAAGTGACATGCCCCAAAGCGGCCAGAAGATGGCGGCCTCTGCACTGAGGCGGGGGAGATAGGGGGTAGTTAATTTGAGGTGTAGTACCTCTCCACTGGGGCAGGGGGTGACAGTGGTAATTAATTTGAAGTGTAGTACCTCCCCGATGCAGCAGAGGGAGATAGGGGACGGTTATAGTGTTTGCGCAGCTGGAAAGCAGCGCATAAGCGGCGGGTCTCTGCGAGTGAGGTCTTTGTTTCTCTCCATTTTTCTGAAATAATTCACTTTTACACCGATTGAAACAGCTTTAAAGCGGATTATTCTGGATCCTGCTGATGAACAGAGTGTCTGCGGTCGGTCCGGGGTGAGTTTAGTGCGTGTTAGAGCTCTGGGTCCGGGGTGAGTTTAGTGCGTGTTAGAGCTCTGGGTCCGGGGTGTGTTTAGTGCGTGTTAGAGCTCTGGGTCCGGGGTGTGTTTAGTGCGTGTTAGAGCTCTGGGTCCGGGGTGAGTTTAGTGCGTGTTAGAGCTCTGGGTCCGGGGTGTGTTTAGTGCGTGTTAGAGCTCTGGGTCCGGGGTGAGTTTAGTGCGTGTTAGAGCTCTGGGTCCGGGGTGTGTTTAGTGCGTGTAAGAGCTCTGGGTCCGGGGTGAGTTTAGTGCGTGTTAGAGCTCTGGGTCCGGGGTGAGTTTAGTGCGTGTTAGAGCTCTGGGTCCGGGGTGAGTTTAGTGCGTGTTAGAGCTCTGGGTCCGGGGTGAGTTTAGTGCGTGTTAGAGCTCTGGGTCCGGGGTGAGTTTAGTGCGTGTTAGAGCTCTGGGTCCGGGGTGTGTTTAGTGCGTGTAAGAGCTCTGGGTCCGGGGTGTGTTTAGTGCGTGTAAGAGCTCTGGGTCCGGGGTGTGTTTAGTGCGTGTAAGAGCTCTGGGTCCGGGGTGAGTTTAGTGCGTGTTAGAGCTCTGGGTCCGGGGTGAGTTTAGTGCGTGTAAGAGCTCTGGGTCCGGGGTGAGTTTAGTGCGTGTTAGAGCTCTGGGTCCGGGGTGTGTTTAGTGCGTGTTAGAGCTCTGGGTCCGGGGTGTGTTTAGTGCGTGTTAGAGCTCTGGGTCCGGGGTGTGTTTAGTGCGTGTTAGAGCTCTGGGTCCGGGGTGTGTTTAGTGCGTGTTAGAGCTCTGGGTCCGGGGTGAGTTTAGTGCGTGTTAGAGCTCTGGGTCCGGGGTGAGTTTAGTGCGTGTAAGAGCTCTGGGTCCGGGGTGTGTTTAGTGCGTGTTAGAGCTCTGGGTCCGGGGTGAGTTTAGTGCGTGTTAGAGCTCTGGGTCCGGGGTGAGTTTAGTGCGTGTTAGAGCTCTGGGTCCGGGGTGAGTTTAGTGCGTGTTAGAGCTCTGGGTCCGGGGTGTGTTTAGTGCGTGTAAGAGCTCTGGGTCCGGGGTGTGTTTAGTGCGTGTAAGAGCTCTGGGTCCGGGGTGTGTTTAGTGCGTGTAAGAGCTCTGGGTCCGGGGTGTGTTTAGTGCGTGTTAGAGCTCTGGGTCCGGGGTGTGTTTAGTGCGTGTAAGAGCTCTGGGTCCGGGGTGAGTTTAGTGCGTGTTAGAGCTCTGGGTCCGGGGTGTGTTTAGTGCGTGTAAGAGCTCTGGGTCCGGGGTGAGTTTAGTGCGCGTTAGAGCTCTGGGTCCGGGGTGAGTTTAGTGCGTGTAAGAGCTCTGGGTCCGGGGTGTGTTTAGTGCGTGTTAGAGCTCTGGGTCCGGGGTGTGTTTAGTGCGTGTAAGAGCTCTGGGTCCGGGGTGTGTTTAGTGCGTGTTAGAGCTCTGGGTCCGGGGTGTGTTTAGTGCGCGTTAGAGCTCTGGGTCCGGGGTGAGTTTAGTGCGTGTAAGAGCTCTGGGTCCGGGGTGTGTTTAGTGCGTGTTAGAGCTCTGGGTCCGGGGTGTGTTTAGTGCGTGTAAGAGCTCTGGGTCCGGGGTGTGTTTAGTGCGTGTTAGAGCTCTGGGTCCGGGGTGTGTTTAGTGCGTGTAAGAGCTCTGGGTCCGGGGTGTGTTTAGTGCGTGTTAGAGCTCTGGGTCCGGGGTGAGTTTAGTGCGCGTTAGAGCTCTGGGTCCGGGGTGAGTTTAGTGCGTGTAAGAGCTCTGGGTCCGGGGTGTGTTTAGTGCGTGTTAGAGCTCTGGGTCCGGGGTGTGTTTAGTGCGTGTAAGAGCTCTGGGTCCGGGGTGTGTTTAGTGCGTGTTAGAGCTCTGGGTCCGGGGTGTGTTTAGTGCGCGTTAGAGCTCTGGGTCCGGGGTGAGTTTAGTGCGTGTTAGAGCTCTGGGTCCGGGGTGTGTTTAGTGCGTGTAAGAGCTCTGGGTCCGGGGTGTGTTTAGTGCGTGTAAGAGCTCTGGGTCCGGGGTGAGTTTAGTGCGTGTAAGAGCTCTGGGTCCGGGGTGAGTTTAGTGCGTGTTAGAGCTCTGGGTCCGGGGTGTGTTTAGTGCGTGTAAGAGCTCTGGGTCCGGGGTGAGTTTAGTGCGCGTTAGAGCTCTGGGTCCGGGGTGTGTTTAGTGCGTGTAAGAGCTCTGGGTCCGGGGTGTGTTTAGTGCGTGTAAGAGCTCTGGGTCCGGGGTGAGTTTAGTGCGTGTTAGAGCTCTGGGTCCGGGGTGTGTTTAGTGCGTGTTAGAGCTCTGGGTCCGGGGTGAGTTTAGTGCGCGTTAGAGCTCTGGGTCCGGGGTGAGTTTAGTGCGTGTAAGAGCTCTGGGTCCGGGGTGAGTTTAGTGCGTGTAAGAGCTCTGGGTCCGGGGTGAGTTTAGTGCGTGTAAGAGCTCTGGGTCCGGTGTGTGTTTAGTGCGTGTTAGAGCTCTGGGTCCGGGGTGTGTTTAGTGCGTGTAAGAGCTCTGGGTCCGGGGTGAGTTTAGTGCGTGTAAGAGCTCTGGGTCCGGGGTGAGTTTAGTGCGTGTAAGAGCTCTGGGTCCGGGGTGTGTTTAGTGCGTGTTAGAGCTCTGGGTCCGGGGTGTGTTTAGTGCGTGTAAGAGCTCTGGGTCCGGGGTGTGTTTAGTGCGTGTTAGAGCTCTGGGTCCGGGGTGAGTTTAGTGCGTGTAAGAGCTCTGGGTCCGGGGTGAGTTTAGTGCGTGTAAGAGCTCTGGGTCCGGTGTGTGTTTAGTGCGTGTAAGAGCTCTGGGTCCGGGGTGAGTTTAGTGCGTGTTAGAGCTCTGGGTCCGGGGTGAGTTTAGTGCGTGTTAGAGCTCTGGGTCCGGGGTGAGTTTAGTGCGTGTTAGAGCTCTGGGTCCGGGGTGAGTTTAGTGCGTGTAAGAGCTCTGGGTCCGGGGTGAGTTTAGTGCGTGTAAGAGCTCTGGGTCCGGGGTGAGTTTAGTGCGTGTTAGAGCTCTGGGTCCGGGGTGTGTTTAGTGCGCGTTAGAGCTCTGGGTCCGGGGTGAGTTTAGTGCGTGTTAGAGCTCTGGGTCCGGGGTGTGTTTAGTGCGTGTAAGAGCTCTGGGTCCGGGGTGTGTTTAGTGCGTGTAAGAGCTCTGGGTCCGGGGTGTGTTTAGTGCGTGTTAGAGCTCTGGGTCCGGGGTGTGTTTAGTGCGTGTAAGAGCTCTGGGTCCGGGGTGAGTTTAGTGCGTGTTAGAGCTCTGGGTCCGGGGTGTGTTTAGTGCGTGTAAGAGCTCTGGGTCCGGGGTGAGTTTAGTGCGCGTTAGAGCTCTGGGTCCGGGGTGAGTTTAGTGCGTGTAAGAGCTCTGGGTCCGGGGTGTGTTTAGTGCGTGTTAGAGCTCTGGGTCCGGGGTGTGTTTAGTGCGTGTAAGAGCTCTGGGTCCGGGGTGTGTTTAGTGCGCGTTAGAGCTCTGGGTCCGGGGTGAGTTTAGTGCGTGTTAGAGCTCTGGGTCCGGGGTGTGTTTAGTGCGTGTAAGAGCTCTGGGTCCGGGGTGTGTTTAGTGCGTGTAAGAGCTCTGGGTCCGGGGTGAGTTTAGTGCGTGTAAGAGCTCTGGGTCCGGGGTGTGTTTAGTGCGTGTAAGAGCTCTGGGTCCGGGGTGAGTTTAGTGCGTGTTAGAGCTCTGGGTCCGGGGTGTGTTTAGTGCGTGTAAGAGCTCTGGGTCCGGGGTGAGTTTAGTGCGCGTTAGAGCTCTGGGTCCGGGGTGTGTTTAGTGCGTGTAAGAGCTCTGGGTCCGGGGTGTGTTTAGTGCGTGTAAGAGCTCTGGGTCCGGGGTGAGTTTAGTGCGTGTTAGAGCTCTGGGTCCGGGGTGTGTTTAGTGCGTGTTAGAGCTCTGGGTCCGGGGTGAGTTTAGTGCGCGTTAGAGCTCTGGGTCCGGGGTGAGTTTAGTGCGTGTAAGAGCTCTGGGTCCGGGGTGAGTTTAGTGCGTGTAAGAGCTCTGGGTCCGGGGTGAGTTTAGTGCGTGTAAGAGCTCTGGGTCCGGTGTGTGTTTAGTGCGTGTTAGAGCTCTGGGTCCGGGGTGAGTTTAGTGCGTGTAAGAGCTCTGGGTCCGGGGTGTGTTTAGTGCGTGTAAGAGCTCTGGGTCCGGGGTGAGTTTAGTGCGTGTTAGAGCTCTGGGTCCGGGGTGAGTTTAGTGCGTGTTAGAGCTCTGGGTCCGGGGTGTGTTTAGTGCGTGTAAGAGCTCTGGGTCCGGGGTGAGTTTAGTGCGTGTAAGAGCTCTGGGTCCGGGGTGAGTTTAGTGCGTGTAAGAGCTCTGGGTCCGGGGTGAGTTTAGTGCGTGTAAGAGCTCTGGGTCCGGGGTGAGTTTAGTGCGTGTAAGAGCTCTGGTTCCGGGGTGAGTTTAGTGCGTGTTAGAGCTCTGGGTCCGGGGTGTGTTTAGTGCGCGTTAGAGCTCTGGGTCCGGGGTGAGTTTAGTGCGTGTTAGAGCTCTGGGTCCGGGGTGTGTTTAGTGCGTGTAAGAGCTCTGGGTCCGGGGTGTGTTTAGTGCGTGTAAGAGCTCTGGGTCCGGGGTGAGTTTAGTGCGTGTAAGAGCTCTGGGTCCGGGGTGTGTTTAGTGCGTGTTAGAGCTCTGGGTCCGGGGTGTGTTTAGTGCGTGTAAGAGCTCTGGGTCCGGGGTGTGTTTAGTGCGTGTAAGAGCTCTGGGTCCGGGGTGAGTTTAGTGCGCGTTAGAGCTCTGGGTCCGGGGTGTGTTTAGTGCGCGTTAGAGCTCTGGGTCCGGGGTGTGTTTAGTGCGCGTTAGAGCTCTGGGTCCGGGGTGAGTTTAGTGCGTGTTAGAGCTCTGGGTCCGGGGTGTGTTTAGTGCGTGTAAGAGCTCTGGGTCCGGGGTGTGTTTAGTGCGTGTAAGAGCTCTGGGTCCGGGGTGAGTTTAGTGCGTGTAAGAGCTCTGGGTCCGGGGTGTGTTTAGTGCGTGTTAGAGCTCTGGGTCCGGGGTGTGTTTAGTGCGTGTAAGAGCTCTGGGTCCGGGGTGAGTTTAGTGCGTGTTAGAGCTCTGGGTCCGGGGTGTGTTTAGTGCGCGTTAGAGCTCTGGGTCCGGGGTGAGTTTAGTGCGCGTTAGAGCTCTGGGTCCGGGGTGAGTTTAGTGCGTGTTAGAGCTCTGGGTCCGGGGTGTGTTTAGTGCGTGTAAGAGCTCTGGGTCCGGGGTGTGTTTAGTGCGTGTAAGAGGTCTGGGTCCGGGGTGTGTTTAGTGCGTGTTAGAGCTCTGGGTCCGGGGTGTGTTTAGTGCGTGTTAGAGCTCTGGGTCCGGGGTGAGTTTAGTGCGTGTAAGAGCTCTGGGTCCGGGGTGTGTTTAGTGCGTGTAAGAGCTCTGGGTCCGGGGTGTGTTTAGTGCGTGTAAGAGCTCTGGGTCCGGGGTGTGTTTAGTGCGTGTAAGAGCTCTGGGTCCGGGGTGAGTTTAGTGCGTGTTAGAGCTCTGGGTCCGGGGTGAGTTTAGTGCGTGTTAGAGCTCTGGGTCCGGGGTGTGTTTAGTGCGTGTAAGAGCTCTGGGTCCGGGGTGTGTTTAGTGCGTGTAAGAGCTCTGGGTCCGGGGTGAGTTTAGTGCGCGTTAGAGCTCTGGGTCCGGGGTGAGTTTAGTGCGCGTTAGAGCTCTGGGTCCGGGGTGTGTTTAGTGCGTGTAAGAGCTCTGGGTCCGGGGTGTGTTTAGTGCGTGTAAGAGCTCTGGGTCCGGGGTGAGTTTAGTGCGTGTTAGAGCTCTGGGTCCGGGGTGAGTTTAGTGCGTGTTAGAGCTCTGGGTCCGGGGTGTGTTTAGTGCGTGTAAGAGCTCTGGGTCCGGGGTGTGTTTAGTGCGTGTAAGAGCTCTGGGTCCGGGGTGAGTTTAGTGCGCGTTAGAGCCCTGGGTCCGGGGTGAGTTTAGTGCGCGTTAGAGCTCTGGGTCCGGGGTGTGTTTAGTGCGTGTAAGAGCTCTGGGTCCGGGGTGTGTTTAGTGCGTGTAAGAGCTCTGGGTCCGGGGTGAGTTTAGTGCGTGTTAGAGCTCTGGGTCCGGGGTGTGTTTAGTGCGTGTTAGAGCTCTGGGTCCGGGGTGAGTTTAGTGCGTGTAAGAGCTCTGGGTCCGGGGTGAGTTTAGTGCGTGTTAGAGCTCTGGGTCCGGGGTGTGTTTAGTGCGTGTAAGAGCTCTGGGTCCGGTGTGTGTTTAGTGCGTGTTAGAGCTCTGGGTCCGGGGTGTGTTTAGTGCGTGTAAGAGCTCTGGGTCCGGGGTGTGTTTAGTGCGTGTAAGAGCTCTGGGTCCGGGGTGAGTTTAGTGCGTGTTAGAGCTCTGGGTCCGGGGTGTGTTTAGTGCGTGTAAGAGCTCTGGGTCCGGTGTGTGTTTAGTGCGTGTTAGAGCTCTGGGTCCGGGGTGTGTTTAGTGCGTGTAAGAGCTCTGGGTCCGGGGTGAGTTTAGTGCGTGTAAGAGCTCTGGGTCCGGGGTGTGTTTAGTGCGTGTTAGAGCTCTGGGTCCGGGGTGTGTTTAGTGCGTGTAAGAGCTCTGGGTCCGGTGTGTGTTTAGTGCGTGTTAGAGCTCTGGGTCCGGGGTGTGTTTAGTGCGTGTAAGAGCTCTGGGTCCGGGGTGTGTTTAGTGCGTGTTAGAGCTCTGGGTCCGGGGTGTGTTTAGTGCGTGTTAGAGCTCTGGGTCCGGGGTGAGTTTAGTGCGTGTAAGAGCTCTGGGTCCGGGGTGTGTTTAGTGCGTGTAAGAGCTCTGGGTCCGGGGTGTGTTTAGTGCGTGTAAGAGCTCTGGGTCCGGGGTGAGTTTAGTGCGTGTTAGAGCTCTGGGTCCGGGGTGAGTTTAGTGCGTGTTAGAGCTCTGGGTCCGGGGTGTGTTTAGTGCGTGTAAGAGCTCTGGGTCCGGGGTGTGTTTAGTGCGTGTAAGAGCTCTGGGTCCGGGGTGAGTTTAGTGCGCGTTAGAGCTCTGGGTCCGGGGTGAGTTTAGTGCGCGTTAGAGCTCTGGGTCCGGGGTGTGTTTAGTGCGTGTAAGAGCTCTGGGTCCGGGGTGTGTTTAGTGCGTGTAAGAGCTCTGGGTCCGGGGTGAGTTTAGTGCGTGTTAGAGCTCTGGGTCCGGGGTGTGTTTAGTGCGTGTTAGAGCTCTGGGTCCGGGGTGAGTTTAGTGCGTGTAAGAGCTCTGGGTCCGGGGTGAGTTTAGTGCGTGTTAGAGCTCTGGGTCCGGGGTGTGTTTAGTGCGTGTAAGAGCTCTGGGTCCGGTGTGTGTTTAGTGCGTGTTAGAGCTCTGGGTCCGGGGTGTGTTTAGTGCGTGTAAGAGCTCTGGGTCCGGGGTGTGTTTAGTGCGTGTAAGAGCTCTGGGTCCGGGGTGAGTTTAGTGCGTGTTAGAGCTCTGGGTCCGGGGTGTGTTTAGTGCGTGTAAGAGCTCTGGGTCCGGTGTGTGTTTAGTGCGTGTTAGAGCTCTGGGTCCGGGGTGTGTTTAGTGCGTGTAAGAGCTCTGGGTCCGGGGTGAGTTTAGTGCGTGTAAGAGCTCTGGGTCCGGGGTGTGTTTAGTGCGTGTTAGAGCTCTGGGTCCGGGGTGTGTTTAGTGCGTGTAAGAGCTCTGGGTCCGGTGTGTGTTTAGTGCGTGTTAGAGCTCTGGGTCCGGGGTGTGTTTAGTGCGTGTAAGAGCTCTGGGTCCGGGGTGTGTTTAGTGCGTGTAAGAGCTCTGGGTCCGGTGTGTGTTTAGTGCGTGTTAGAGCTCTGGGTCCGAGGTGTGTTTAGTGCGTGTAAGAGCTCTGGGTCCGGTGTGTGTTTAGTGCGTGTTAGAGCTCTGGGTCCGGGGTGTGTTTAGTGCGTGTAAGAGCTCTGGGTCCGGGGTGAGTTTAGTGCGTGTAAGAGCTCTGGGTCCGGGGTGTGTTTAGTGCGTGTTAGAGCTCTGGGTCCGGGGTGTGTTTAGTGCGTGTAAGAGCTCTGGGTCCGGTGTGTGTTTAGTGCGTGTAAGAGCTCTGGGTCCGGGGTGTGTTTAGTGCGTGTAAGAGCTCTGGGTCCGGGGTGTGTTTAGTGCGTGTTAGAGCTCTGGGTCCGGGGTGTGTTTAGTGCGTGTAAGAGCTCTGGGTCCGGGGTGAGTTTAGTGCGTGTTAGAGCTCTGGGTCCGGGGTGTGTTTAGTGCGTGTAAGAGCTCTGGGTCCGGGGTGAGTTTAGTGCGTGTAAGAGCTCTGGGTCCGGGGTGAGTTTAGTGCGCGTTAGAGCTCTGGGTCCGGGGTGAGTTTAGTGCGTGTTAGAGCTCTGGGTCCGGGGTGTGTTTAGTGCGTGTAAGAGCTCTGGGTCCGGGGTGTGTTTAGTGCGTGTAAGAGCTCTGGGTCCGGGGTGTGTTTAGTGCGTGTAAGAGCTCTGGGTCCGGGGTGAGTTTAGTGCGTGTTAGAGCTCTGGGTCCGGGGTGAGTTTAGTGCGTGTTAGAGCTCTGGGTCCGGGGTGAGTTTAGTGCGTGTTAGAGCTCTGGGTCCGGGGTGTGTTTAGTGCGTGTAAGAGCTCTGGGTCCGGGGTGTGTTTAGTGCGTGTTAGAGCTCTGGGTCCGGGGTGTGTTTAGTGCGTGTAAGAGCTCTGGGTCCGGGGTGTGTTTAGTGCGTGTAAGAGCTCTGGGTCCGGGGTGAGTTTAGTGCGTGTTAGAGCTCTGGGTCCGGGGTGTGTTTAGTGCGTGTAAGAGCTCTGGGTCCGGGGTGAGTTTAGTGCGTGTTAGAGCTCTGGGTCCGGGGTGAGTTTAGTGCGTGTTAGAGCTCTGGGTCCGGGGTGTGTTTAGTGCGTGTTAGAGCTCTGGGTCCGGGGTGTGTTTAGTGCGTGTAAGAGCTCTGGGTCCGGGGTGTGTTTAGTGCGTGTAAGAGCTCTGGGTCCGGGGTGAGTTTAGTGCGTGTTAGAGCTCTGGGTCCGGGGTGTGTTTAGTGCGTGTAAGAGCTCTGGGTCCGGGGTGAGTTTAGTGCGTGTAAGAGCTCTGGGTCCGGGGTGAGTTTAGTGCGCGTTAGAGCTCTGGGTCCGGGGTGAGTTTAGTGCGTGTTAGAGCTCTGGGTCCGGGGTGTGTTTAGTGCGTGTAAGAGCTCTGGGTCCGGGGTGAGTTTAGTGCGTGTTAGAGCTCTGGGTCCGGGGTGTGTTTAGTGCGTGTAAGAGCTCTGGGTCCGGGGTGAGTTTAGTGCGTGTAAGAGCTCTGGGTCCGGGGTGAGTTTAGTGCGTGTAAGAGCTCTGTGTCCGGGGTGAGTTTAGTGCGTGTAAGAGCTCTGGGTCCGGGGTGAGTTTAGTGCGTGTAAGAGCTCTGGGTCCGGGGTGTGTTTAGTGCGTGTAAGAGCTCTGGGTCCGGGGTGTGTTTAGTGCGTGTAAGAGCTCTGGGTCCGGGGTGAGTTTAGTGCGTGTTAGAGCTCTGGGTCCGGGGTGAGTTTAGTGCGTGTTAGAGCTCTGGGTCCGGGGTGTGTTTAGTGCGTGTTAGAGCTCTGGGTCCGGGGTGTGTTTAGTGCGTGTTAGAGCTCTGGGTCCGGGGTGAGTTTAGTGCGTGTAAGAGCTCTGGGTCCGGGGTGAGTTTAGTGCGTGTTAGAGCTCTGGGTCCGGGGTGAGTTTAGTGCGTGTAAGAGCTCTGGGTCCGGGGTGAGTTTAGTGCGTGTAAGAGCTCTGGGTCCGGGGTGAGTTTAGTGCGTGTTAGAGCTCTGGGTCCGGGGTGTGTTTAGTGCGTGTAAGAGCTCTGGGTCCGGGGTGTGTTTAGTGCGTGTAAGAGCTCTGGGTCCGGGGTGAGTTTAGTGCGTGTTAGAGCTCTGGGTCCGGTGTGTGTTTAGTGCGTGTAAGAGCTCTGGGTCCGGGGTGAGTTTAGTGCGTGTAAGAGCTCTGGGTCCGGGGTGAGTTTAGTGCGTGTAAGAGCTCTGGGTCCGGGGTGTGTTTAGTGCGTGTAAGAGCTCTGGGTCCGGGGTGTGTTTAGTGCGTGTAAGAGCTCTGGGTCCGGGGTGAGTTTAGTGCGTGTAAGAGCTCTGTGTCCGGGGTGAGTTTAGTGCGTGTAAGAGCTCTGGGTCCGGGGTGTGTTTAGTGCGTGTAAGAGCTCTGGGTCCGGTGTGTGTTTAGTGCGTGTAAGAGCTCTGGGTCCGGGGTGAGTTTAGTGCGTGTAAGAGCTCTGGGTCCGGGGTGAGTTTAGTGCGTGTAAGAGCTCTGGGTCCGGGGTGAGTTTAGTGCGTGTAAGAGCTCTGGGTCCGGGGTGTGTTTAGTGCGTGTAAGAGCTCTGGGTCCGGGGTGTGTTTAGTGCGTGTAAGAGCTCTGGGTCCGGGGTGAGTTTAGTGCGTGTAAGAGCTCTGGGTCCGGGGTGTGTTTAGTGCGTGTAAGAGCTCTGGGTCCGGGGTGAGTTTAGTGCGTGTAAGAGCTCTGGGTCCGGGGTGTGTTTAGTGCGTGTAAGAGCTCTGGGTCCGGGGTGTGTTTAGTGCGTGTAAGAGCTCTGGGTCCGGGGTGAGTTTAGTGCGTGTAAGAGCTCTGTGTCCGGGGTGTGTTTAGTGCGTGTTAGAGCTCTGGGCCCAGAGCTCGTGTTAGAGTTTAGTGTGTGTATAAAATGTCTGTGATAAATAAAGAATATAAATGAATATGAACCTCTGAGTTCTCCCACTGTCTGCCTCGTTTGGGACTGATTTAACGTGGACTCTTAATAATGTTCTTAATAAAGAGTCTCGGTTCCTCCCTGGGTTTCTTCCTTCAGTCTGAGGGGCTTTTCCTTGCCTTTGTGGCGTGGGGTAGATCAGGGTATTTGTGAGTTACATAATAAAATTGTTCTTTTCCTCCGTAAATCTGCTTCGTGACAGAATCACGTTGTGAAAAGCACTATGTAAATAAATTAGAGTTGACTTATGAATGAGCTGCTCCACATTAACCCCTCACTGGCCCTAGTGTCAGGTGTGCTCTGATTTCTTTTTGCTCTTTCAGTAAACTCACTCGATCCTGAGGATACACTCCTACATTTCACCGTCACACACTGGGGTTCTGAAAAACTACCCTCCTCTGGTGTGAAAAGCCTAATTCATGTCATTTCTGAGTGTAACACTGTTAAAGGTCAAGGTGCACTGGACACTGTCTCTAAATATGAAATATACATTTGTGTTGGAACAGAGGTGTAAAGATGAGTTTAGCTCAGGGGAGAGAACAGCGCAGCACAGCGGGGAACCGTCTCTCTAAACTCCTGGACGCCGAGGAGGAGGATGAGTTCTATAAGACCACCTACGGAGGATTTAACGACGTAAGTGTGACTCAGACAGAACAGACTTTAATTATGAAATTGGTGACAGAGCAGGGGCCATTGTGCGGATTAACATATCAACACATTCAATGTATAACTACAAATTATTTAATGCTGTGTGTTTTAAATGTACACACTTTTAATTTTATTATTATTATTATTGTGATATTATTATTGTGATATTAATATTATTAATACAGAGGATTTAAGAACATGAGTGATATTGTAATAACCCAGACTCTTATTATGGTATGTGTTCTGCAGGAGTCCGGAGATGACGAGTACAGAGGCGATCACTCGGACACAGAGGACGAGGTGGACAGTGATTTTGACATCGACGAGGGGGACGAGCCGGACAGTAACGAGGAGGAGGACGCACCCAAGAGGAAGAGCCGTGTCATTACAAAGGCTTATAAGGTAATACACACACACATAAGGAGGGACAGTTTGTTTAGACCTGAAATTATGAGCTCTCCATGCTGCCCCCAGTGGGTGGTAAAGGAAATGTCCTGTGGCTCTCTGTCCACAGCCCACAGTTCACATGGCTCGATCTGTCCTGCAGCCGGGGCTCATTGCCACAATATTTTAGAGAGATTAACAGGAAAATAAACTGGGAAACAGTGGGAAAGTACAGGGGAATCCAGGGGATGTGTGAGGGTTGACAGATAGGGGGCGCAAATGGCCCAGAATGTTGAGCTGTGTTGTGGCTGTAGCTTCAGACAGTAGATTGTCCTGACAGCCCCCAGGGGGAGGACACGCGTCATTATCACTGCGAATGTGTCTCTGTGTAGTGTGTTTAAATGTTTGTGTGTGTGTGTGTGTGTGTGTGTGTGAGTTTTAGGAGCCTGTAAAAGTTGTGAAGCCAAAAGTGAAGCGTCCCTCTGAAGAACCGAAGAGAACTGAGCGTCCTAAAGCTGAGAGGTGTTCTCAGCAGGAGTTTCAGGAATACGGAGAATGTGAGGAACACACACACACATATATTGTTGCTGTCCAATTTAAAAACATGTAACACAGATAACACATTTATACTGAATTATACACACGTCTTTACTGGGAGTGTGTCTAAAAGTTTCATGTGTAAAATGGACTTGTGTCTGTTGTAAACAGTAAACACTGACAAACAGATTTCTTTTAGTGGATTTCAATGAGCCACGTCCTCCTTCATGTGACCACAGCCCCCCAGCGTATTCTCCTCCAACACTGCTGCCTCCCACTGTCAATCAGCAAACGCAGTGTATCATCACTGAACTACATCCGCTTTAACCCTTACAGTGATAACAGTCAAGCTGCTCTAATATTTCACGTGAGAATACGTGAGATCAGTTGATCAATAATGTGATTGATGAGGGGCCGACTGGTTCCGGTCCGAGGGCAGTGAGGGGCCTGGGTGAGAGGGTTCCCTGATGACGTTGTGTGTTCGGTGTACACAGCGCTGGCGCTGAAGGTCGTCGATGGCAGGTAGTCGTGAGTCAGTGATGTGCTGAGAGATCCTCACCTCCTGAACTAGGGCCTTCCTCTCAGCCGCAGTAGAGCGTCCATACCTCAGCCACAGCTGGTCAGTGCGCTCGCGATGGTGCCTCTGTAAAAATTTGTAAGTAAATAAGAAGATAGATGATCCCACCTCAGTCTCCTCAGAGAATAAAGATGCTGTTGTACCTTTTTAATAAAACAAGAGTTGTTGGTCCCGGAAAGATCCTCAGAAATGTGGACGCCTGAGAACTCGAAGCTGGAGACGAGTTCTGCCTCGGCTCTGTTGATCTGTACTGGAGTGTGTTTGTGTTTGGATTTCCTGTAGTCCACAGTGACCCTAACAATAGGTAGGCTGAAATTTTCAGAACCTGAGCTCAAGCCCCTATCTGCCCTTTATGTGAATGAGGCAAAGCAGAGGACATGAGTTCTGAGAGAGATGGCTATATAGCTACAGCTGTATCTTTTTGATTCCAATGTCATATTTAATAATGTTTGTATTTTTTTTGTAATTTTGATCTAGGGTTATTGGTTAATTTCTCTGCCCTACTTTGGAGCAAATGTTTCACCACACATTTCCACTTTTACACATCAGACACAGACAGAAAGATATAGATGTAGTTAAATGTATTTCAATCTGTTTGAAAAATGTTATAAGAGAGAGATTAATCTATTTATATCAAAAGTAATTTATTTTTGGCTTAAGTTTAATATTTTATTATTATTTAAAAATAAATAAATAAATAAAACATGGGGACTTTATCTGGGACTTGGTTCAATATATCAATTATATTTATGAGGTTTTTTTTATATAGTGTTTGGGGCTTTAGTCGCATGCTATAAATTATAGAAAGAACAAAACAAAAAAAAAATATCTGGACAAGCAATGAGACAGAAACAAGTAAATATTGTAAAAAAAATTATTATCTAACAATTTAAATTTTAGCTTCCGAAGAGTCCTGAAACAGCAGGATTTAGCATATTTAGCGCATTGAATCAATAAATAAATAAAAAGCAAACAAATATGGAGAAAATTTCTTAGCCAAAAAAAACCCCCATAAAACATAAAATGAAAAAACCCCACCATAATCTAACGAATGACAAAGTAGCAGTTTCGGACGAGTGTTTAGAAAGTGTGTTTGTGATATGTTTTAGTGTTTGGGGCTGTTTGTTTTTAAGCCGGCATTGGGTTACTGTTAGTACTGTGCAAATCTTAGGATCCTAAAATGATCATTATTTAAAATAATTGATTCATTCATCCATTATTTGTAACCACTTATCCAGTTCTGGGTCGCATTGGGTCCAGAGCCTACCTGGAATCATTGGGCGCAAGGCTGGAATACACCCTGCAGGGGGCGCCAGTCCTTCACAGGGCAACACACAGATTCACTCACACTTACGGACACTTTTTTTGAGTCACCAATCCACCTACCAACGTGTTTTTTTGGACTGTGGGAGGAAACTGGAGCACCCCAAGGAAACCCACACAGACACAGGGAGAATTATTTAAAATAATGTATCTTCTAAATAAGAGTGGTGCTTGCATAAAATTATGTACAATTATAAATACTGTTCTTTTCTAAAACTGTTGTGAGCGAATGTGAAGAAAAAAGATTGTTTCCAGATTATTTTCTTGATCGTATGAATTTGTAAAAAGAAAGCCTCATAACTGTGAGCACACAGTCGAGTGAAGGGTATTTTATCTCTTTTCATCTTTATTAACCCTAGCTCACACTGCTGTGGGGCGACTGGGCTTGTTTTTATTCACCGTTTTCAGACTGTCACGTCAGTGAGCTCCCACAGAGCCCCCTCCCTGTGGCTCAGGAGAATGTTTTTAAAGACACAGATCAGAAATTGGAGACAGCACACACACGGGACAAATACAGTCCACGTTTACAGTGGTATTATTGTTATACCACCCAGCCCCATCGTGCTCAGCAGCACACTTTATTTAGAATAATGAAGTATAGTAAACTCAAATAAATCTGCACGGCCCTAAATAATAGGGGTGGGTGATATGGCCCTGAAATTAAATCAAAATGTTTCAGGATGTTTTACTGATGTTTTTCTATTCGACAAAACACTAAACAATATTTTACTTTTTCAAGAACATTCTCCTGCCGCTCCAGGGTGTGTTCCATCCTTGTGCCCAGTGATTCCGGGTAGACTCCGGACCCACCAGTGCCCTGAACTGGATAAGGGTAACAGACAGTGAATGAATGACGTTCTACTGCAACAAAATAAATGTTAAAATGCTATTTTAGTTTAATCAACAATTTTAAAATTCAGTAGAAACAAAGAATAATCTGTAATAATCTGTGCCGAGTGGGTGTGTCCTGTGGCCCGTGCCGAGTGGGTATGGCCCATGCCGAGTGGGCGTTCCCCGTGCCGAGTGGGTGTTCCCTGTGCTGAGTGGGTGTGGTCCGTGGCCAGTGCCGGGTGGGTGTAGTGGTCTTCTGATGGGGAATATGTTTATAAAGGACCCTTGTACAAGACAATGGAGGTCTGGAGCTGATCTGTTTCCTGTTTGTGTGCAGTGCGTAAATCCGTGCGTAAATCCACCAGTGAGCACACGAGGAAAACCTTCGAGCGTCTGCAGGAACGCCAGCAGGAGGCGCCACGACGCAGGAAAACACACACCGAGCTGACCCTGAGTCAGGAGGAGCTGCTGAAGGAGGCTCAGATCACATCCCAGAGTAACCTGCAGTCTCTAGGTACACACACACATGGCATAACACATATTAATTTGATAAATTATGATGGAAGACTTAATAATGGCAGAAAAAATATTTTTTGTAAAAATCCTGCTACATGTAGATTTCTATTGTCTTTCTTGTTATTGTTGTTTTTGTGGTGTTATCAGTGTTGTCGTGCTTTTGTTTCTGTGGTTGTGTGTGTTGTCATTGGTGGTGGTGTTGTCATATGTGTTTTTTGTTGGTGGTTTTGTCATTGTGGTTTTTGTGGTGTCATTGTTCTTAGTGTTTTTGTGTTGTGGTTTTTGTGGTGGTGGCATCATTGTGGTGGTTTTTGTGGGATTGTCATTGTTTTTGTGTTTGTGGTGTCATTTTTTTGATGGTGTTGTCATTGCTGTTGGTGTTTTTGTGGTGTTGTCATTTTTGTTGGTGGTGTTGTCATTGTTGGTGTTTGTGGTGTTGTTGGTGGTGTTGGTGTTTTTGTAATTGTTGTGGTGTTGTCGTTTTTGTGGTGTTGTCATTGTTGGTTGTGTTGTCGTTGGTGTTTTTGTGGTGTTGTCATTGTTGGTGTTGGTGGTGTTGTGATTTTTGTGTTTTTGTTTAGTTTTTTGTGGTGTGTTCATTGTTGTGGGTGGTGTTGTCATTTTTGTTGGTGGTGGTGTTTTTGTGGTGGTGTCAATTCCTGTCTGTCCGGAGCTGATCCCGAGCTGGTGAGTCCTCAGACCCTTCCATGAGCGCAGAGGTTGTACCGTCACTCTCAGGTCTGTTAACGGGAGAGATTCAGGGTGTGTTCAAACTGCAGTGCATGGTTCTTGTTCCTTATTCTGTGGCCACTGCACTGCGACTCCAGCTGCACCAGCCCAGTCTCTCAGCGACTGGATGGACTGAGTGGGTTAAATACCCCGGGAGTGACGGTCTGTGAGGAAGTTCCTTAGCCAACTGCATATAGTGTATGGAAGACCAATGCCCATTAGCTTAACCATCAAGCATTGAAGATCTTGGTGAAGACTCCAGCCAGCTGGCCTACACATTCTCTGATGACCCACCCAGTAACTCCATCTGGTCCAGCAGCCTTCCTGGGATTTACCCGCTTCCGTGTGCTCCTCACCTCGAGTTCTTTCACCGTGAAGCTGTAGCCATTGCAGTTGGATGGTGGAACTGCTGCTGTTCCTGATCTATCCCCTTCAAAACGTGCAAAGAAGTGGTTCTGCATCTCTGCCAGAATTGGATCATCATCATCTGCCTTTGTGATGTTGCTGGGCTTGTAGTGAATGAGATGCTGGACCCCCTGCCACACTTGCCTTGTGTTGTTGGTGCTGAAACGATTCTCTATCATTCATTTGTATTACAATTTTGCTTTCCTAATTCCCTTCTTCAGGTCAGCTCTGGCGGCACTGTACTGCATCTCATTACCAGACCCAAAGGCTGTGTCGCGTTGCCTCAGAATGGCCTGGACTTCTTTATTCATCCAGGGTTTCTGGTTGCAATACACCCGGCAACGTTTGTCCAGTGACATTTTCCACACAGAAGTTGATATAGGAAAGCACAGAATTGGTGTACACCTCTAGATCCTCACTCTCAAATACAGTCCAGTCTGTGCTCTCAAGACCAACTTGTAACTGAAATAGTGCTCCCTCAGGCCATGTTTTAATAGTCCTTGTGACTGATGGGATTCTCCTCCTGCAGGCTGTATATGCAGGAATCGGCAGCATGGACATGTGGTCAGAGAAGCCTAAGTGTGGTAAGGGGGTTGTCCTATAGCCTTTTCTGATGTTGCTATAGACTTTATTCAGAGTGCTATTACCCCTAGTTGCACACTGAATATGCTGCTCAAACTTGAGGAACACTCTTTTAAATCTGTGTGGTTGAAGTCCCCCGCTACAATGTGCACTGCGTCAGGGTAGGAGTTCTGTTTGTGGCTAATGGCTTTGTGTAGCTTGCTCAGGGCTCGGTTAGCATTAGCGTTGGGAGGTATGTACTGCCGTTACAGAGACAACCCCGAATTCGCGTGCCAAATACACAGATCTGGCTTTAACAGTCACATATTCCTGGTCTGGGGAGCAGTGACTGTCTAGTATACGTGCGTGGTTACCCTAACCCTAACCCTAGGCCCCCCCTCTGCTCTTACCAGAGTCGCTATTCTGGTCATAGCGATGAGCCATGTAGTATACTAACTCGATAGACGTGTCTGGTATGGTTGGCTGCAGCCAGGTTTCTGTGATTATTGCAATGTTGCAGTTGCGAAGACAGTGTTGTCAGAGTTGGCCTCTTCATGTGTGGAATAAAGGCATTATTTTTAGAATAATTAAACTCCTTTCTGTGTTTAACATCGTGTCCTAATGCTTTAGGGTAATTCACATTTACTCACCAGCCGGGTCTCTTTTCACCACACGGTTCCTTCTCTAAGGTTCTGTCTCTTTCACACGGCTCTGAGTTTCACACCTGTGTCATTTCTCTTAGTTAAGATGTGTTTAAAGGTACTGTCCCGTCGTTCTCCCTCTTCTGGTGGAGGAGTCTCTCGGGGGACGGTGTGTCCTGCCAACTCTGAACTCTCCTCCGCTGCAGGGGTGTCCAAACCCAGACTGTCCTCAAGGTGTTTTCACTGAGGTTCTCTCCAGCGCTAGTGCTCTGCTAGCGCTGAACTATTTACATTGCCGTGGTGATACTCCTTTCCATCATTGTGTGATGAATCCCACCCCCTCAGCTCAGAGCAGTGGGAGACAGCGTTAAACAGTTAACTGTGTGACTGTTTAATGAATAAAACAGTTAATTTTATTCTGTGGCTTAAAAGTGCAGTCAGTCATTTCCCCCAAACCAGCAGCACTGAGGCTTAGGGTTAGATAGGGATCGTTGGTGTTAGATAGGGAGCGTTGGTGTTAGAAAGGGATCGTTGGTGTTAGAAAGGGAGCGTTGGTGTTAGGTAGATGGATGTAGATCTACAGAGGGTTGAAGATCAGACGCTCTGCTGTCCTGAATAAACCCGTTTATACTCCACAGAGAGGGTCCCCCCACACGGCAGTGACCACCTTTACAACAGCTCCACTGCAAAACCTGACACCTGCTGTCCACTAGGGGTCAGTGTAAAACCACTTTCAGAATGTGAAAGGGACTCAGTGGAATAAACGACTCGCCGCTGCTTTAAACATCCCTCAAGAGCTTCACTCTCGGATTAAAACCTGGAGCACTCCCTGCTGCTAGAAGTGGGAAAATCAGTTCCACATGAAGACACAGGACAAACAACAGACACACAATGACTTTAAAACTGGGCCCCACAGAGACACAGTTACTTTGAAATGACAACACAGAGAAACTTACAATTACTTTAAAACTGGACACAACAGAGAGAGACACAGTTACTTTAGAACGGCACCACAGAGACACACACGGTTACTTTAAAACTGGACACCACAGAGAGAGACAGTTACTTTAAACTGGGCACCACAGAGAGAGACACAGTTACTTTAAAATGACACCACAGAGACACACACAGTTACTTTAAAACTGGACACCAGCAGATTTTCCACCATCACAACAGACTAGTGTGTGTGTGTGTTCTAGAGAACTATGAGCGTCTGGAGGCCGATAAGAAGAAGCAGGTGCAGAAGAGGAGGAGGATAGAGGGACCAATGATACGCTTTCACTCTGTACTGACACCTATCAGCACAGACCCGCTACTGAAGGAGGAGAATGTGGACATAGAGGGGTACACACACACACACACACACACACACTCAGTACTGACCCCTATAAGCACAGACCCGTTACTGAAGGAGGAGAATGTGGACATAGAGGGGTACACAAACACACACACAGTGGATTAAAGTGAGCTCATGAATATTAACGCAGTGCTGTCAATGCTCGTCTCCTATAGGCTGGATCAGGAGATGTCCCAAGGCACTCCCACACCCGGGGCCCTGGGGGCAGGGTCTCTGTGTTCCCGTACCTTCATCACCTTCAGCGATGACGAGGCATTCGAGAGGGCGTTCCCCCGTTCCTCCCGGATTAGCCCCATCCTCCCGGCCCAGGAGGTGTGTCCTGTTACCCACAATGCCGCGCTGTACCGCGACCCTGTGACGGACATCCCATACTCAGACTCTCGTGCTTTCAGAATCATCCGTGAAGCCTATCGGAAATACATCGCAGCCCACGGCTTCCCCAAGAACGAGGGCTCTGAGCCAGCAGTGGGCAGCACTGCAGCGGCCAGGAACCTCAGAGCTAAAGCCCCGCCCAAACCGGGGCTAATCACAGTGTAAACAACACCACTTAGCTACTGCTTAGCAGTGTAAACAACACCTCACAGCTAATGCACACACACACACACACACAGACTCTCACATACAAACACTGTCTCTAACACTCACACTCTGGCTCTCTCACACACACACACACACACACTCTCTCATACTGTCTCTCTCACACACAAACACACTCTCTCAAACATACTCACACTCTCTCACACTCTCACGGTCTCACACACACACCCCACCCAAGATGTGTGTGAGCTGACGGAGCCTGTGCTGAGAATTGTATTGAAATGTGGTTTTAAAGGTGAAAGGTGATAATTGTTTATTTTCTGCTTGTTTTTGGTTAATAATAAAGACTTTGTAAATAACTGCAGTGAGTGAACTGTCTGTGTTTAATGTTTTATTAATAGATTAATATAATAATTTAGCTGTGGAACATTGAGTGTCTAATGGAATGTTATTTTACAAGGCCCTGTGCACCTCCACGAGGAACCAGCGGGAGGCGCCACCTGTTTCCCTCTGGTGTGAACACTGGGCTTGTTGGACTTCACCCGGTGCAGTGCAGACTGAGCGCCTGTCTGTTTTGGTGTGACGCCGGTCACACGTGTCTGCGCCTGTGAAACGTCACGAGGACACACAGCATTGTGATCACATGAGTGAGAGGAGGCCGGCTGCTGCAGTTTCTCCCCGGGAGCTGTGTGAGAGACCAGAGACACCCTGATGATGACGGAGCTCAATCCTCATTGGCTAAAATCTCCGATCGCTTTTATGTTTGTTCTTTTAGTTCTGAAATGTCCAGGGTCTCTTTTAAAGAAGGTGTATGCCGTAATGAGGTCGGTCTCTCTTTTAATCATGTTGTACTTCATGTGTGAAATGCTGTGAGATCTGCCAGATCCCACGTGGGCTGCAGGTGGCTCTTTTCTTCCGTCTGCTCCCAACTGAAACCAGCTACTCTCACTGACCACCAGGGGGAGGTGCAGCGACGGAGGCCCTGAGGTCTGTTCTTTACAGTGGAGCTCAGAGAAGCAGTCAATATTAAAGACTAAACACTCTGGATCAAGCTTTAATGTTCAGATCAGAAATATAATTCATCTTCTGAAAAAACCCTCTGAGAAACAGAAGCCTCCACAGAGATGTGCCTTTGGTAATTCCCACCTTTGTTCTGCCACTGCTCACACACACACACACACTGTCCTATCTCTCACTGACCACTCCAGTCCCTCTGTAGTCCATCTGTGTCTCAGGGCCCCCAGAGAGCAGGTGTAATGTGGTGGTGGATCATTCTCAGCGCTGCAGTGACACTGATGTGGTGGTGGTGTGTTGTGCTGGTGCGAGTGGATCAGACACAGCAGTGCTGCGGGAGCAGGGGAAGTTAGGGTTTAGGTGCCTTCCTCAAGGGGGCATTTTAGCTGTGGATGAATTCTTTTCTTACTCATCCTGGGACTTGAACCCATGACCCCCTGTGATTGGCTGGGGAGTGTCGGGGCTGTACTGAGAGGGAGCGGTGTGATTGGCTCAGGAGTGTCGGGGCTGTACTGAGAGTGAACGCTGTGATTGGCTCGGGAGTGTCGGGGCTGTACTGAGCGAGCGCTGTGATTGGCTCGGGAGTGTTGGATGTACCGATAGCGAGCATTATGATTGGCTGTTGGATGTGCTTAGGAATATTGTAAAGCTGCATTGTGACTCCAGCTGTAAACGTTGCTCTGTAAATAAACCTGATAGAGAGAGAGAGAGAAAGGAAAGGAGGAGTCGGGATAAAGTGAGAGAAAAAAACTTGAATGTAAAATCAAGTCAAGAGAGTTTTATTGTCAGTTCTGCCTATGTACAGGACATACAAAGGATTGAAATTATGTTACTCTCCTCTCCAAGATGCAGTAACTTTTAACAAAAAAAAAAATAGACTGAATTCAACTAAGCTAAGTATATAAATATATGAAAGTGAACCAAAAAAAGACAAGTGCAGGACATACGATACAAGCAGCTCATTAATAGACATACATGAGTCAATGGGACACTGACTGAAGACATTAACCTGATTTGGAGGTAGGATACTGGATGTACAAGGTAGAGTAAACAATAGTGCAAAAAAATTGTAATAGAAGGAGTTAGGATACTGGATGTACAGGGCAGAGTAAACAATAGTGCAAGATAATTGTAATAGAAGGACGTAGGATACTGAATGTACAGGGCAGAGTAAACAGTAGTGCAAGATAATTGTAATAGGAGGAGGTAGGATGCTGGATGTGCAAGGCAGTGTAAACTATAGTGCAAGATAATTGTATTACAAGCAGGTAGGATGCAGGATATACAGGGCAGAGTAAACAGTTGTGCAAGATAATCGTATAACAACTAAATAAAGTGAACAAGTGCATACCGGTTCTATTGAAAAAGTCACAGTTAGGTGTGATGAGGAGCTTAAGTGACAATACCAATATAAACAGAACCGGTGTCAACAGTAGTGCAAATACAGGGATATGAAGCCTGGAGGCTGGTTAAAGTGGTTGAGTGCCTGCCTGATTTTCAAAGTCAAAGTTGGGTATTGATGGTAATTGATGAGGTTGCTGAGTAGTGTGTGTGGGGGGCAGACCAGGGAGAGAGTTCAGCATTCTCACAGCCTGATGGATGGAGCTATCCCTCATTCTGCTGGTCCTTGCCCTGAGACTACGCAGTCTCTGCCCTGATGGCAGCAGGCTAAACAACAATAAGAGTACGTATCTTTCATTAAGACTCTCTCAAGCCCCTGGACCTCATTAAGCTCCACCCACTGTCTACATCTGTCCTCTCTGACACGTCCACGTGTAGATCAGCTGTCCTCAGCACTGACCTGCTTTAGGTGTCTTTGTGATGGAAAAATGCAGATTAACACTGATGAGTAATGGTTAATAATAACTAATGTCATAATATATTCAGGGAGTAATGGTTTTGATTAATCTTGGTTAATTCTTACTACATTATGTAGGCCTTAGTGCTTGAAGGTGAAGGGACTTATTGCATTGTGTGGTTACGATGACCTGTGGGAGGAAGGCGCTGAGCATATTAGAAGGAAGGCAGTCAACAACTGAAGGACACCATTTTTTCCTGGCAACTATAAAGTTGGAGATAATGAGGCACCAATAAGGGAATGTTTGGGTTGATGGAACGAGACATGTTGATGGTGTACGTGACTGGGGTGCTATACATGGCTTGGATTTGTTCAATAAACTCGAGAGATAAGACAGAATCTTTGACTGCGTGTCTTATTCCTCTCTTCTCCCCAAAGAATTCTTTGAGCATTGATCTTTTGATTTTCCTTCCTGGTGATATGCCTAGAAAAATAGATTAATTTTAAATTTGCCATAACAATGTCCTAACCCTAAACATAATTGGAATCAAACATTTTTTGATGAAAGACATTTTAGTAAATGTTCAGTAATGTTACAACAGTAACAGTCTATTTAACAGCAACACTTTATTTTAGTGTAGTCTCAGTGAAGTTAAACCCTACTAAAGCTAGTATATCTGTAAAATTGTATATAATAATAATAATAATAATAACATTCATAATTAAGTCATTTCTCACCCTGAACATGAACTGAAGTTCTGTCATTAACACTGGTTTTTGGGGCTTTCAGAAACGCTTTATTTTAACTTGAAGTTTATTCTTTTAA
The DNA here is from genome assembly GCF_029633855.1 of Hoplias malabaricus. Taxonomy (NCBI): domain Eukaryota; kingdom Metazoa; phylum Chordata; class Actinopteri; order Characiformes; family Erythrinidae; genus Hoplias; species Hoplias malabaricus. The sequence goes on along the minus strand of NC_089803.1, from coordinate 95,570 downwards.
CTGCTATGAACAAACTGCATGCCCCGCCCCACACCCACAGACCTACCCGCATTGTGGAGAATGCTATTGATCACCTCGCTATCTTCTCAGAGTTTGGGCAAACATGCCTCCCCCTTTAATTGTGCTGTTTTGATCAAACACATCTGTTATTAAAGTCTGTTCATTTTTTACAGAAATGTACTTGGCCCAGAACATCCAAATGAAGAGGGCATCAGCACTGTTACAGAAGAAGCGTACAGATTCCAGAAAGTGGAACTCAATCCAATTAACATAAACGTGTTGATTTTTTATGATTATGAAACAAAAAATATAAGATATTTAACACTCTCTAAATCATACAAATCTGTTAAGTTAATTTTAAATAAAAATGTCACTTACAGCTTGAGTTCAAATTGTGATATTAATAAGGAAAAACGCTGTAAGGATTTATTAAAGACAGTGAAAGTAGGAAATCTGAACAGACAATATGCTTGTGCATTTTTAATAAAGTCAAATGAGCAGGTATTACAGACAGAGGCGTTCTACCCAGACAATAAGCAAAACGATAATGAACAAGAACAAAGACACAGTGAGGACAAGCTCACTGAAGAAACTTATAGAATAATTGCTGATAAAAACAAAGACATTATAAAGAGTATATAGAATATAAAGAACTATATATATATAGTTTAAAGAGTCCCTGTTTGGGTAAAGAGGGAGATAATGACCCCTGCATCATTCGCTTATCATGATCATTCGTTATCACTTGAATTGCACAGAAAATACAAAACTAAAACATATGTTTTTTTTCTCCACAGCTTTTCTCCTTTTCTTTTGGAGGAAAGATATTAAATAATAAAAATATTTCTGAAAATTCTTACAATGAAATCCTAAAGGATAAAGACAGTCTGTTGAAATTTAAAATCAAAGCATCATCACCACTGGACATAAAATATATGAATGTAAAAAGTATTGAATATAAGCCAGAAATCCCTGACACAGACACCAGTGTGAACGAATGGATGGATAAATATGAAGCTGAAGAAAAGAAATTTGAGCTTTCTGGGACAATTACAAATAAATATATCTAAAAACATCTGTAACAGTTTCAGAGCCAAATATAAGAAATGGTGGAATATGGTTTTATGTGAATCACTAAATGAAAAACTAAACATAAAAGCATTTAATGGTTTCATTCAAGACTATGAGCTTTTATCTGATAACAACAACAATAAAGTAAATAAGGATGATAATAATAATCCTATTATACAGTTCTTTGAACTGTCCACTGAAATTTGAAATTATTTACTTTAATTTTGGCTTTATTGGACACACGTTGAAAAAGAAAAAAGAAAAAAAGCAGTGTGGTGTGTTTGTAGTGTCCTGTTCCTTGTGTCTGAATGAGGATGTGGGAATGACCCGTTCCCGTGAGCTCCATAGGCAGAATAAGTAGTTTCAGCTTGAGCAGTTTTACATTGTTTATCAATTACAGACATTTTCTGCTCTTCAGCCTCTTCCATCTGAACCACTGTCGGCTCCAAATCAGAGCCCGGTCAGATCCAGATCAGATTAAGATCAGATTAAAATCAGAGCCTGATCAGATCCAGATAAGATTAAATTCTGAGCCTGGTCAGATCCAGATCATATTAAGATCAGAGCCCAGTCAGATCCAGATCAGATTAAGATCAGAGCCCGGTCAGATTAAGATCAGATTAGTCTCATTACTGAAGACATTACTGATTAGACACCACAGGTTTTCAGTCTTAGTCCTGCATTTTTCAGTTTTTTAATTTTTAATTTTAACTCAGGCTTGATTAGATGTTTTGCATCAGGGATTATGTTTGTCAGAGAAACAATAAAATATCCACAGGAGGAACCTGGGGACCACATAAATACTGAAATATTTCAGAAAGAAATATTACTGAGATGGGAGATACATATTGAAACACTTTACATTTCAAGCAATGTTTTAATTATTATTAATCTATGTGACAATAACATTCAGAGGAAACCTATGTCCTGACATCATGGAGGGGTTGTTACCTGCCCTCCTCTATAAGTTCCACAGTGCAGTTTCTCCAGTGCTGAATCTGGAGTAGCAGTGACAGATGCTCTGTTCTCCATGTTACAGCTCAGTGGAGCATCACAGTCATTTTGAAGCTAAGTCATGGTGATGTCTTTTTACAAGATAAAATTATTACATATTGTTTTTTTTTTTTTTTTAAATAAGCCCTTTATTACACTACAGCATTAAACATGTGAAATAAAGACTCAGATCATTTGTTTAGAGTGTGGTCTTAGCATCTGTTCTTGTCTTTTCTGGTCTTATTAAATCACATCACTAAGAACAAATCTGCTGATAGGACATTGAACTGTTAGCTGTTAGCATGAAACCTTTCTATTTACAGAGGGATTTTCTCTAGCGTCATATGTGTCCCCCTCTGCTAACGCTGACACTGCCTGTGATGCCCTACTTGCTGTGAGCAGTTATCTTTGGGGACTTCAACCAAGCCTCTCCATCCTCCAATCTGTCCAACTTCACCCAGTATGTAACCTGCCACACCAGAGACAATAAAATACTGGTTTGTTTTATGCCAACACAATGGATGCATATTCCTCACTACCCCTCCCTCCCCTAGGAAGATCTGATCACAGCCTGGTTCATCTCCTGCCTGTGGACAAACCCTTTTATTACATAGGGAATCAGCTGTCTCCCGCACAGTGAAGAAATGGTGTAAGAAGGACTGTTCAAGGTGTATGAATACTTTTGCAAGCCATTGTGCATGTGTGTGTGTGTGTGTGTGTGTGTGTGTGTGTATACACTTCTCAAAATAAATAAAGGGATCACTTAAACAGCACAATGTAACTCCAGGTCAATAACACTTCTGTGAAATCACCTGGTCCAGTTAGAAGCAACACTGATTGTGAATCAATTTCACCTGCTGTTGTGTAAATGGAAGAGACAACAGATATAAATGAGAGGCACTTAGCAAGACAACCCCCATAAAGGAGTGATTCTGCAGGCGGTGGCATGAGACGGTGTCTACAACCCACAGAAGTTGCTCAGGTAGTGCAGCTCATCCAGGATGGCACATTAACGCAAGCTGTGGCAAGAAGGTTTGCTATGTCTGTCAGCACAGTGTCCAGAGCATGGAGGAGATACCAGGAGACAGGCCAGTACACCAGGAGGTGGGCCAGTATACAAACCTGGTTCCAAAAAAGTTGGGACACTAAACAATTTGTGAATAAAAACTGAATGCAATGATGTGGAGGTGCCAACATCTAATATTTTATTCAGAATAGAACACAAATCACAGATCAAAAGTTTAAACTGAAAAAATGTGTTGTTTCAAAATTTCATGGTGTAAACAAATCCCAAAAAAGTTGGGACAAGGCCATTTTTTTACCACTGTGTGGCATCCCTCCTTCTTCTTACAACACTCAACAGACATCTGGGGACAGAGGAGACCAGTTTCTCAAGTTTAAAAACAGGAATGCTCTCCCATTCATGTCTAATACAGGCCTCTAACTGTTCAATCGTCTTGGGCCTTCTTTGTCGCACCTTCCTCTTTATGATGCACCAAATGTTCTCTATAGGTGAAAGGTCTGGACTGCAGGCTGCCATTTCAGTACCCGGATCCTTCTCCTACGTAGCCATGATGTTGTGATTGCTTCAGAATGTGGTCTGGCATCATCTTGTTGAAACATGCAGAGTCTTCCCTTAAAGAGATGACGTCTAGATGCGAGCATATGTTGTTCTAGAACCTGAGCATAGTTCTCTGCATTAATGGTGCCTTTTCAGACATGCAAGCTGCCCATGCCACATGCACTCATGCAACCCCATACCATCAGTGATGCAGGCTTCTGAACGGAGCGTTGATAACAACTTGGGTTATCCTTGTCCTCTCTGGTCCGGATGACATGGCGTCCCAGTGTTCCTTAAAGATCTTCAAATCGTGACTCATCTCACCACAGAACAGTCTTTCATTTTGCCCCACTCCATTTTAAAAGACCCCTGGCCCAGTGCAAATGTCTGAGCTTGTGGAGCTTGCTTAGAATTGGCGTCCTCTTTGCACTGTAGAATTTCAGCTGGCAACGGCAGATGGCACGGTGGATTGTGTTCACTGACAATGCTTCCTTGAAGTATTCCTGAGCCCATTCTGTTATTTCTTTAACAGTGGCATTCCTGTTTGTGGTGCAGTGACATTTAAGGGCCCGGAGATCACAAGCATCCAGTAGAGTTTTACAGCCTTGACCCTTACGCACAGCAATTGTTCCAGATTCTCTGTATCTTTTGATGATGTTATGCACGGTTGATGATGATAACTTAAAAGTCTTTGCTATTTTACACTGGGTAAAACCATTTTGGTATTGCTACATTGTTTCTGTGCAACAATGGTGGAATTGGTGATCCTCTTACCATCTTGGCTTCAGAGAGACACTGACACTCTTAGAATCTCTGTTTATACCCAATCATGTTGTCAATTGACCTAATTAGTGTTAATTGGTCTTTCAGCTATTCGTTATATTCTCAATTTTCATTTTCCAGAAACTTATTGCTACTTGTCCCGACTTTTTGGGGATTTGTGGACACTGAAATTTTGAATCAACATAGTTTTCCTTTACAATGTTACATTTACTCAGATTAAACTTTTGATCTGTCATCTATGTTCTATTACAAATAAAATATTAATATTTGCCATCTCCATATCATTGCATTCAAGTTTTTATTCACAATTTGCTTAGTGTCCCAAATTTTTTGGAATCCGGTTTGTACCAGGAGACGTGGAGGGGGCAGTAGGAGAGCAACAACCCAGCAGCAGGACCGCTACCTCCTCCTTTGTGTAAGGAGAAACAGGAGGAGAAGTGCCAGAGCCCTGCAAAATGATCTCCGGACTGGCCCTCTTCCCCAGAGCTGAGTCCAATCAAGCACATCTGGGATATCATTCACCAATGTAAGGTTGCACCACAAACTGTCCAGGAGTTGACTTGTTTATCCAGGTCTGGGAGGAGATATATGTTTATATGTTTACTAACTTACAAAATTATTCTATACATTACAATAAAATTATGTTTTAGGTGGAAGGCAGGGTAAAAACCTTGTATTCCAAGTAATTCTGGAGCATTTCTATTGGTCCATTCATTCTGTAATTTTCACACAGTGTGAAGGACAGCTGCTGTGTTCAAATGATGTAGAGAGGAAAGATGAGACTGTACTGATCCTAAAGGAAATTGAAGTGTCACAGTACTGTACATAGTGCACAAGAGAAGACACAGAGCAGGGCCATAGAAGTGGGATACAGAAACAAACTATATGTGTGCTACAGCAGTGCTATGATAGCAGTGCGTAATAGAATCAAACTGAGGAGGGTCTATATACACACAGATATGTACACAGGAAACATAGTGGAGAAGCCTTAGTAGGCATTGCACAAGAAACATGAGTGATAAAAATTAAACATCTACAAACAGGAAGATACAATTTTTTCGGACAGCTAAAATGTCATTTATACACAGAATTACATCATTTTAACTGAAGACACAAGGTATACTACTGCCCTGTGACAGATAGATAACACTAGAAATACCAGCTTGTTTTTGTGGTGGTAAATGTATTGGGGACATGACATGGGAGGATCACTGTGCATTTGGACACTCACCTTCATCATCTCCTGACACAGGGTTGTGTCTCTCCTCATGTGAGGACCCGTGTAATCATTACATAACATTACAACAGTTGACTTATGTTTTAATCCAGGTCTGGGAGGAGATCCCTCAGGAGAACATCTGCTGCCTCTTCAGGAGCATGTCCAGGTGCTGTAGGAAGGTCATATGGCATCTGGAGGCCACACACACACACATTAATGAGCCTCATTTGAACTTGTCTTGAGGAATTCCCACTGAAGTTGTATCAGCCTTTGATTTGATTTTAATAAACTTATTCAAATATGACCAACATAGGATAATAACATTTACCACTTAATGCAGCTGGGCAACAACTAATGTGCACTAAAGGCTGATAATCAAACAGTTTCATAGCATTATTCATTTTTATTAGACTTTTTTAATGAGTTGATCAGGAAATATTGAATGCATTTATCACCAATATCAACTGTCATGTGACTGCAGCCACCATGTTTAATAAAATGTCACTTGGGGACTGAGCATGTCACCAGAGACTCTTGAACTGACTGCATATCTGAAATATAAAACAGAAAGCTTATCATTTAAAACACACACACATACAGGGAGCAGTTGTGGGTTCGGTGCTCAGCTGTGGATTGATGGATATCCATCTACATATGCGTATGCTGAAGGACACAGGACTCAAACTCAGACAAGGACACAAGTAACTTTGTGACACTCAGCTCTGAAGCCATAAGCAACACTGAAATAAAGCCCAGGATCCAGTGACAATGACAGTCTTTAAATAAACTGCTGGAAAGAAGGGGCCAGTGATTCTGTACCTTTAGTCCATAAGACATGACACTGTGTGTACGTATAAAAGAACATCAAAGTTCTAAAACTTATACTAAAACTTGTGGGCACTTGCTTCTATCTGCTGGACAACTCAAGCAGTTCAGCAGTAGTTCTGGCCAGAAAAATAAGAAAAGAACAAAGGACACTGGGGAAGAGCTGTCTCCTTAATGATAGAGAGCAAAAAAGACTAGTAGTTATGAGAGATCACAGACAGCTTTCTCTGGAGATCCAACACTGGAACACCCAAACAGAAGAAACATAGTCCTGGGTGATTCAGGGAACAGAGGACAGTGACAGGACTTGAGAAACCTCAAGAAGAGACTGAATGAGGGGGAGTGAGAAATCTTTCAGCCCTCTACCTTTTCCTGGCTCTGTCTGTAGCCCACAGGAGACTAAAGACCCAACAGGGAGAGGCCGGTCCTGCAGGGTTATATAACCCCAGCTCCAGGTGACGGTGTTTGCATTGATTGGCTCTAGTGCTGCGTTGCCTCCCCCTGGTGGTCCTGGGAGGAACAGCTATGTTTCTATAATAAAAATAAAAGTTTTACATGAACACACAGTTTAAAACACAGTTATGAATCTTTTTATATGCTTACTAACTTACAAAATGATTCTACACATTAAAATAAAATTATGTTTTAGGTGGAAGGCAGGGTAAAAACCTTGTATTCCAAGTAATTTTGGAGCATTTCTATTGGTCCATTCATTCTGTAATTTTCACACAGTGTGAAGGACAGCTGCTGTGTTCAAATCATATAGAGAGGTAAGATGAGACTGTACTGATCCTAAAGGAAATTGAAGTGTCACAGTACTGTACATAGTGCACAAGAGAAGACACAGAGCAGGGCCATAGAAGTGGGATACAGAAATAAACTATATGTGTGCTACAGCAGTGCTATGATAGCAGTGCGTAATAGAATCAAACTGAGGAGGGTCTATATACACACAGATATGTACACAGGAAACATAGTGGAGAAGCCTTAGTAGGCATTGCACAAGAAACATGAGTGATAAAAACTAAACATCTACAAACAGGAAGATACAATTTTTTTGGACAGCTAAAATAGGTAAAATGTCATTTATACACAGAATTACATCATTTTAACTGAAGACACAAGGTATACTACTGCCCTGTGACAGATAGATAACACTAGAAATACCAGCTTGTTTTTGTGGTGGTAAATGTATTGGGGACATGACATGGGAGGATCACTGTGCATTTGGACACTCACCTTCATCATCTCCTGACACAGGGTTGTGTCTCTCCTCATGTGAGGACACGTGTAATCATTACAGATCAAATCAAATCAAATTTATTTGTAAAGCGCTTTTCACAACTGATGTTGTCACAAAGCAGCTTCACAGAATTCCAGTAAGACAAAGATTTGACATGAAATGTAAAAAAAAATTACAGGACATTTAGACTCTGTTGAACTAGTTGGAGTTTACTTAAATTTCAATCAATCAATTACACGTTGTTTATATAGCGCTTTTCACAACAAAAAGTCGTCACAAAGCAGCTTTACAGAGATCCGGGTCCAAGCCTCCTATGAGCGAGCCAGGGGCAACAGTGGCAGAAAAAACTCCCTCAGCACACGAGGAAGAAACCTTGGAAGGAACCAAGCTCATACGGGGAACCCATCCTCCTCGGGTCCACACCGGAGACACAACAGAGAACAGAACAGAAGTAAAAATGAACTGATGACAGATGAATGGGTTATAGTAATGTGAATGTAATATATTAGTGATGTATGAGAAGGTGATCAGTGATTCTGTGCGAGTTAAAAGTAGGTTAATTTGAGATAAAACAGCATTCTACTGGTGCATCCTGACAGTAGTCAGTTACAGTAGTCAAGCCTTGAAATAATAAAGGCATGTACTAATGTTTCTGCGTACTGCAGGGGTAAGGCATTTCTAATCTTGGCGATGTAGTGAAGATGTGAAAAAGCTGTCCTAGTGTTACTGCCTATTTGTTGATCAAGAAGTTACGCAACATCTAGCCTTTCACATCTTTTACACAGTTCTCTATTTGTGTTTGTCATTGGGCTTGGCTGAAATATACAATTGCATGTCGTCTACATAACAGTGAAAGTTAATGTCATGGTTTCTTATAACTGTGCTTAGCAGTAAAATGTGTAATGTAAATAATAATGCTCCTAAAATAGAGCCTTGTGGAATTCCAAATCTTACTTTAGAATAATTTGAAGATAAATTGTTTACTTTTATGTATTGACCTGTTAAGTAAGAATTGAACCATAATAGGGCTGCCACTGTGATTCCAACCATGTTTTCTATCCTTTCTAGGAGAATATTGTGGTCTATTGTATTGAAGGCTGCGCTGAGGTTAAGAAGCACCAACAGGGATACGTGGCCTTGATCAGAGGCAAGAAGAAGATCATTTCTTATCTTGACTAGAGCTGTCTCAGTGCTATGATGTGGCCTGAATCCAGATTGGAATTTTTTATATATACAATTCTTATGTAGATATGAACTAAGTTGTTGGGCAATGGCTGTTTCTAAGATCTAGGATAGAAATGGCAGATTAGAAATAGGCCTGTAATTAGACAGTGCACTAGCATCAAGATTTGGTTTCTTGATCATAGGTTTAATAACTGCTAGTTTAAAAGCTTTGGGTACATGGCCCAGACTAAGGGATGAGTTTACTATAGTTAAAAGAGGACTGATAATAGCTATTAGTACTTCTTTGTGTAATTTTGTGAGAGCTGCATCAAGTGTGCAAGTTGTACAGTTTGCAGAGGTGGTAATCTTCTCTAGTTCCAACTATGGGAGTGGGTAAAAGGTTTCAAGTCTTTCTTTTACAGTTACATTATATTTTATATAATTTACATCGGGTGGCAGCCAGGTCGGATTTAATACTATGGCTTGAGTTTGTTGTCTAATATTCTCAATTTTATTATTAAAAAAAATTCATAAAAATTTTACTGGTGAGAGTTGCTGGAATTAGTTGTTCAAAACCTCCCTGATTTTTTGTAGTTCTGGAAAACACACTAAACAGTACTCTAGGAAATTAGGTAATAGTCAGATTGCTGAGGTTTGTGTACAATATTAAGTTAGTCTATGTTAAGATCTAGTGTCAAAACTAAGTGTAAAGTGTGACTGCAGTAGTGTGTAGGCACTGTTACTTTTTGAGTAATACCAATAGAGTCTAGGATTGAAGTAAAGGCCTTTTTTCATCTGCCTTCTCAAAATAGATATTGAAATCTCCTACAATTATAACTTTATGATTGCAGCTAGGTTTGTAGCAAAATCACTGAATTCTTTTAGAAATTCTGAGTAGAGCCCTAGAGGTCTGTAAACGTTACATAATAAAAATGTGTTCTTTTTTGTGACCGGATTTGTCATAATGACGGAAAGAACTCAAAAGAAATGAAGGTGTCACATTGTGTATGACAGAACAGAAGAAGAATTTTCTGGCACACAGCAGAGGCACATATCTAAGACAAACAGAAAGGATGTATTTTATTCCTAAAACCAAGTTTTCTAGAGTTTAAAGGAGAAAATCCTGTCGCTTGTGGGTTTCTCAGCATCTCGCCAGTGATTCACAAGACACCATAGCCCTCCGTTTGGAGTGTGACTCTGAAAGATCAGTCTGACGGGCCATGTGGCCTTGTGGCCATGTACCCTACACCCCCCTCTGTCCCAACAAGAACTGAGACCACCAGCCCTAGGCAGCACTGAGGGGGAGGAGTAAGTGTTTGGGGCAGAGGGGGGGAAATGGAACTGCACTAAAAGACGAGGTGGATTTTAAAGAGAGAAACGCTGGAGACTTAGCTCAGAGTACACGACTGGACAGTAAGAGGTGTGTGTGTGTGTGTGTGTGTGTGTGTGTGTGTGTGTGTGTCCATGAGACTTTATCTGAGGAAATTCCCAGCATGTCTTGTCTTTTTTGCTTTAATCCATTTCTTGACCATGGGCAGATTTAGGGAATTTTAACGTCTGGCCATCTGTTCAGGAATTCACTGAACACAACAGTGCCACAACACCACAATTATCATCCTCAATACACTGACCACAACACTGACACTGCAGTGACCACAACACTGACAGTACACTGATCACAACACTGAAACACTGACCACAACACTGACACTGCACTGACCACAGCACTGAAACACTGTTCAGTAATTCACTGAACACAACAGTGCCACACCACCACAATTATCATCCTCAATACACTGACCACAACACTGACACTGCAGTGACCACAACACTGAAACACTGACCACAACACTGACACTGCAGTGACCACAACAATAACACTACCCTGACCACTACACTGACACTACCCTGACCACAACATTGACACTACACTGACCATTACATTGACCACAACACTGACACTGCAATGACCACAACACTAAAACACTAACTACAATACTGACACTGCAGTGACCACAACACTGACACTGCAGTGACCACAACACTGACACTGCAGTGACCACAACACTAAAACACTAACTACAATACTGACACTGCAGTGACCACAACACTGACACTGCAGTGACCACAACACTGAAACACTGACCACAACACTGACACTGCAGTGACCACAACAATAACACTACCCTGACCACTACACTGACACTACCCTGACCACAACATTGACACTACACTGACCATTACATTGACCACAACACTGACACTGCAATGACCACAACACTAAAACACTAACTACAATACTGACACTGCAGTGACCACAACACTGACACTGCAGTGACCACAACACTAAAACACTAACTACAATACTGACACTGCAGTGACCACAACACTGACACTGCAGTGACCACAACACTGAAACACTGACCACAACACTGACACTGCAGTGACCACAACAATAACACTACCCTGACCACTACACTGACCGCTACACTGACACTACCCTGACCACAACATTGACACTACACTGACCAGGACACTGACCACTACATTGACCACGACACTGACATTACACTGACCACTACATTGACCACTACACTGACACTACTCTGACCACGACACTGAAACTACAATGACACTACACTGACCACAGCACTGACCACAGCACTGACCACAACACTAACACTGCAGTGACCACAACACTGAATTACTGACTACAACACTGACACTGAAGTGGCCACAACACCGACACTACACTGGCACTACATAGACCACAACACTGACACTGCTGTGACCACAACACTGACACTACACTGACCCCAACACTGACACTGCAGTGACCACAATACTGACACTGCACTGGCACTACATAGACCACAACCCTGGTACTACACTGACCACTACACTGACAATACACTTACCACAACATTTACCACTTCACTGACCACAACACTGACCACTACCCTGACACTACCCTGACCACTACACTGACCACAACACTGACATTACACTGACCACTACACTGACCACTACACTGACCACAAAGCTCTCCATGGCCTGGCTCCGAAATATATTTCGGATCTTGTTTGCCTTCGATCTACCTCACGTGCCCTACGTTCCTCTAACAAATTGCTTTTAGACACCCCTCGCTCTCGGTTGAAGTTCAAAGGAGATCGGGCTTTTGCTGCAGCCACTCCAAGACTTTGGAACAGTCTCCCACTCTTTATAAAGCAATCCCCTACAGTAGTAACTTTTAAGTCCAATTTAAAAACCTATTTATTTTCTCTGGCCTTTGAGTCCTTTTAAATTACTTTAGCCATTTGTCTTTGCCTTGGTTTATGTTGTCTTGCCATCAGTATTTTTCTCCACAACGTTTTATTGTTGGAGTCTTTTATTTTGTTTTATTTCTTTTACATGTATGTTTTAGAATTTTATCTGGTTTGTTTTGTTAGTTGATTTTTATTGTGCAGCAATTTGGCTGACATTCACTGTCTTTTTAAACGTGCTATATAAATAAACTTGACTTGACTTGACAAAACTGACACTGCAGTGACCACAGCACTGAAACACTGACTACAACACTGACACTGCAGTGACCACAACACTGAAACACTGACCACAACATTGAAACTGTGGTGACCTCAACACTGACACTGCAATGGCCACAACACTGAAACACTGACCAAAACACTGACACTGCAGTGACCACAACACTGAAACACTGACTACAACACTGACACTGCAGTGACCACAACACTGACACTACATAAACCACAACACTGACACTACACTGACACTGCTGTGACCACAACACTGACACTGCACTGGCACTACATAGACCACAATCCTGGCACTACACTGACCACAACACTGGCACTACACTGACCACAACACTGACACTACCCTGAACACAACACTGATCACTATGCTGACCACTACACTGACACAGAGCACAACTCTGACCACTACCCTGACTACTACACTAACACTACCCTGACCACTACAGTGACCATAACAGTTCCTCTTCATCTTCTGCTTATTTTAACCTTTACCTCATTCTCCTCCCTAATGTTCAACTGATCTTCATTTCTTCAGTCCTCAGCTGAGTAAAAGGGAGCAGAGGGTGACAGGCTGTACAAACAGAACAGATGCTAGCGGGTTAAAGGTGAACATTACTGAAGGTGGAAGTACAAATGTGGCAGAGAGACAGAAGATAGAGAATGAGAAGAGGGAGAAAGAAGAGATGGAGTGAGAAGTGGAGGAGAAAGATATAGAAGAGGGAGAGAGAAGAAGTAGGAGTATGGAAATCTGGAGTTGGAAGAGAAGGAGAGAAACAAATAGACAGAGAAGGGAATAAAAGAGAAAGAATAAAAAGAGGAGAGAGAGAGAGAGAGAGAGAGAGAGAAGCTGCAGGAGGCGGAGACTTGAGTAACTCTGTAGAGTTTAGTCAGTCACAGAGGAACAGAGTAAGAGTTCAGAGCTAAGATGAGTCCGGCGTGTTACAGTAAGTTCATGATTAGGTTTTGGACAGTGGTATGTGCTGGTCAGTGTGTGTGTGTGTTATTAAAGCTGTAAAGCTGATAACTGTTAGATTTCAGAGCTGAGACATGTCAGTAATTTCAGAATAAGTTTATTTTTATTTTTTTAGTTATTTCTGTTAGTTCTAGTTATTTTAGTTAGTTCTGATTTGGGATGGTGGTGGAAGCTAGTCAGTGTGTGTGTGTTCTAGAGTAAAATGTGTGTTTTGTGGTGATTCATGTGTGTTCTGGGGGTCTGTGTGTGTTTTGGTGGTCAGTGTGTTTTTTGGTGGTCTGTATGTCTTCTTGTGGTTCCTGTGTGGTCTGGTGGTCCATGTGTAAGAATGAATATTAGTTTTAATGGTTGAGGCTCCTCTTTATGTCCAGACGCCTCTGACCATTGAGGCGGAACAAACTCTAATCTAATGACCACACTGAGGACTTAAGTGTGGGGGTTGGTGGTATCCAATGTTAGTGTGTGTGTGTGCATGGGGGGAGGGGGGGTGTTTGTGTGTGTGTGTGTGTGTGTGTGCATGTGTGTATTTGTTTAAGCTAGGTATCTATATGGGAGATGACCTGAGGATTATTTCTCAGTGTGAGCTCCGTCTCTGATCCATGTCCAGAACTCCACCTTCTGCTCCATCTTCCTCATGTTCTCAGAGTCTCAGCTGTCTTCCTCTCTCCCTCCATGGAATGCCGGATCAGTGGAACAATGTTCTATGTTCTAAAGAGAACATTAGAAAGTGGACCTCAGAAGTCTGGAACATTAGGCTGAAGCATGTAGCACCACAGATCTTACAGAATGTAACATGATTCAGATGCTAATAACTCCAGTGGCGGTGCTGAGCGTAGGGGAGTGTGACAGTGCTGAGTGTAGGGCAGTGTGACGGTGCTGAGCGTAGGGAAGTGTGACGGTGCTGATTGTAGGACAGTGTGACCGTGCTGAGTGTAGGGCAGTGTGACCGTGCTGAGCTTAAGACAGTGTGACCATCATGAGTATAGTACAGTGTGATGGTGCTGAGTGTAGGGCATTCTGACGGTGCTGTGACAATGCTGACTGTAGGACAGTGTGATGATGTTGAGCGTAGGACAGTGTGCCGGTGCTGAGCTTAGGACAGTGTGACTGTGCTGACTGTAGGACAGTGTGACGGTGCTGAGCATAGGACAGTGTGAAGATGCTGAGCGTAGGGCAGTGTGACTGTGCTGAGCGTAGGACAGTGTGACTGTGCTGAGTGTAGGGCAGTGTGATGTGCTGACTGTAGGACAGTGTGACGGTGCTGAGCATAGGACAGTGTGACTGGGCTGAGCATAGGAGAGTTTGATAGTGCTGAGCATAGGACAGTGTGACAGTGCTGAACATAGGAGATTGTGACGGTGCTGAGCGTAGGACAGTGTGACGGTGCGACTGTGCTGAGTGTAGGAGAGTGTGACTGTGATGAGCGTAGGGCAGTGTGACTGTGCTGAGCATAGGACAGTGTGACTGTGCTGAGCGTAGGGCAGTGTGATGGTGCTGAGCATAGGACAGTGTGATGGTGCTGAGCATAGGACAGTGTGATGGGGCTGAGTGTAGGACAGTGTGATGGTGCTGAGCATAGGACAGTGTGACTGTGTTGAGTGCAGGGCAGTGTGACTGTGTTGAGTGCAGGGCAGTGTGATGGTGCTGAGTGTAGGGCAGTGTGATGTGCTGACTGTAGGACAGTGTGACGGTGCTGAGCATAGGACAGTGTGACTGGGCTGAGCATAGGAGAGTTTGATAGTGCTGAGCATAGGACAGTGTGACAGTGCTGAACATAGGAGATTGTGACGGTGCTGAGCGTAGGACAGTGTGACGGTGCGACTGTGCTGAGTGTAGGAGAGTGTGACTGTGATGAGCGTAGGGCAGTGTGACTGTGCTGAGCATAGGACAGTGTGACTGTGCTGAGCGTAGGGCAGTGTGATGGTGCTGAGCATAGGACAGTGTGATGGTGCTGAGCATAGGACAGTGTGATGGTGCTGAGCATAGGACAGTGTGATGGGGCTGAGTGTAGGACAGTGTGACTGTGTTGAGTGCAGGGCAGTGTGATGGTGCTGAGCGTAGGGCAGTGTGATGGTGCTGAGCGTAGGGCAGTGTGAGTGTGCTGAGCGTAGGACAGTGTGACGGTGCTGAGCGTAGGACAGTGTGACGGTGCTGAGCGTAGGGCAGTGTGACGGTGCTGAGCGTAGGGCAGTGTGACGGTGCTGAGCGTAGGGCAGTGTGACGGTGCTGAGCGTAGGGCAGTGTGACGGTGCTGAGCGTAGGGCAGTGTGACGGTGCTGAGCGTAGGGCAGTGTGACGGTGCTGAGCGTAGGGCAGTGTGACGGTGCTGAGCGTAGGGCAGTGTGACGGTGCTGAGCGTAGGGCAGTGTGACGGTGCTGAGCGTAGGGCAGTGTGACGGTGCTGAGCGTAGTACAGTGTGATGGTGCTGAGTGCAGGGCAGTGTGACAGTGCTGAGTGTAAGACAGTGTGAGAGTGCTGAGCGTAGGGCACTGTGATGGTGCTGAGTGTAGGACAGTGTGACAGTGCAGACTGTAGGGCAGTTTGACGGTGCTGAGCCTAGGACAGTGTGAGTGTGCTGAGTGTAGGGCAGTGTGACGGTGCTGAGCGTAGGGCAGTGTGACGGTGCTGAGCATAAGACAGTGTGACTGTGCTGAGCATAGGACAGTGTGACTGTGCTGAGTGCAGGGCAGTGTGATGGTGCTGACTGTTGGACAGTGTGACGGTGCTGAGCATAGGACAGTGTGACTGTGCTGAGCATAGGACAGTGTGACTGTGCTGAGCATAGGACAGTGTGATGGTGCTGAGCATAGGACAGTGTGATGGTGCTGAGCATAGGACAGTGTGACGGTGCTGAGTGTTGGACAGAGTGACTGTGCTGAGTGTAGGGCAGTGTGATGGTGCTGAGTGTAGGGCAGTGTGATGGTGCTGAGCGTAGGACAGCGTGACTGTGCTGAGTGTAGGGCAGTTTGATGGTGCTAACTGTAGGACAATGTGATGGTGCTGAGTGTAGGGCAGTGTGATGGTGCTGAGCGTAGGACAGCGTGACTGTGCTGAGCGTCGGAGAGTGTGACAGTGCTGAGCGTAGGGCAGTGTGACGTTGCTGATTGTAGGACAGTGTGACGGTGCTGAGTGTAGGGCAGTGTGACGGTGCTGAGCGTAGGGCAGTGTGACGGTGCTGAGTGTAGTACAGTGTGATGGTGCTGAGTGCAGGGCAGTGTGAGTGTTCTGAGTGTAGGACAGTGTGACAGTGCTGAGCGTAGGGCAGTGTGACGGTGCTGAGCGTAGGGCAGTGTGACGGTGCTGAGTGTAGGGCAGTGTGACGTTGCTGATTGTAGGACAGTGTGACAGTGCTGAGCATAGGACAGTGTGACTGTGCTGAGCATAGGACAGAGTGACTGTGCTGAGTGTAGGGCAGTGTGATGGTGCTAACTGTAGGACAGTGTGACGGTGCTGAGTGTAGGGCAGTGTGATGGTGCTGAGCGTAGGACAGCTTGACTGTGCTGAGTGTCGGAGAGTGTGACGGTGCTGAGTGTAGGGCAGTGTGACGGTGCTGAGCGTAGGGCAGTGTGACGGTGCTGAGCGTAGGACAGTGTGACGGTGCTGAGTGTAGGGCAGTGTGACGGTGCTGAGCGTAGGGCAGCGTGACTGTGCTGAGTGTAGGGCAGTGTGATGGTGCTGAGCGTAGGACAGCGTGACTGTGCTGAGTGTAGGAGAGTGTGACAGTGCTGAGCGTAGGGCAGTGTGACAGTGCTGAGTGTAGGGCAGTGTGACGGTGCTGAGTGTAGGGCAGTGTGACGGTGCTGAGTGTAGGGCAGTGTGATGGTGCTGAGCGTAGGACAGCTTGACTGTGCTGAGTGTCGGAGAGTGTGACTGTGCTGAGTGTAGGACAGTGTGACAGTGCTGAGCGTAGGGCAGTGTGACAGTGCTGAGTGTAGGGCAGTGTGACGGTGCTGAGTGTAGGGCAGTGTGACGGTGCTGAGCTTAAGACAGTGTGACGGAGCCGAGTGTAGTACAGTGTGATGGTGCTGAGTGTAGGCCAGTGTGAGTGTTCTGAGTGTAGGAAAGTGTGACGGTGCTGACTGTAGGAGAGTGTGACCGTGCTGAGTGTAGTACAGTGTGATGGTGCTGAGTGTAGGGCAGTGTGACTGTGCTGACTGTAGGACAGTGTGATGGTGCTGAGCGTAGGACAGTGTGACAGGGCTGAGCGTAGGACAGTTTGAAGGTACTGAGCGTAGGGCAGTATGACAGTGTGGTTGTGAGAATGTGGAAGTGGCGGTCACTAATTATATGTTGTAGTGGAGTAGTGGGTGAAGGGGTTAGATCAAACACTTGTTAGAAAAAAGGAACTGTAGAGGTGCCTTATTGTCACAACAATTACTGTTACAAACATTGTAAATTACCTTTTAAATGAGCTACAGTGGTTTTAAAGTCCAGTTGGCAGCATGTTGTTTCTCAGTGTCCTTGATGATCCAATCCCAACTTGTCCTTTGTTTTTCATATAGCGATACAGGCATGAACTCTAGGGGCGCTGTAATGGACCAGCTGTTTACAGTCAGCCTGCTGTCGCTCAGTGCTATAGCCTCATCCTTCCCAAAAGATCTGCAGCCTATCCACACAGTTGGGCCTAAAGGTCTGTAGAGCTTGGTTATTTCTCTGTAGTGTTAGATAAGTGTAGAGTTAGTGAAGAACGTGTAGCAAAATGTAACTGTGAATTATATTCATTCAGACGTATTAGTGAATGATGAGGTGAAGTAACATGTAAATAAGTGTTATATTAATAAGCATAGCACAAAAATATGGAAATTTATGTTTGGCAGATTATTTCTTTATTGTAACAATGCTTCATGGAATAAGTCTGACACCTGTTAGAGCCTGTTAATTTCCCTCTTAAATGGTGCCACATTTGTAAGGAACATGCATTTGTGGGAGGAGCAGTAGAGCTGAGTGTGTGGGTTGTGCCCGTAAAAAATTAACCAAATCCTCTCTGCCAAAGACAAACAGCTTATTCTGTGTGAGGGTGTGGGGCGGCATCTCCCTCACTGGAACAACGAGGCTTGTCATCATTGGAGGCTTCTCAATGCAGAGAGATAGAGATTAAATTCTGCACTATCCTCCAGATGACAACGCTTTCTGTGGGAGTGGAGAGGAGGGAACGGCTCCAGCTCCTGACCTCAAACCCATTAAACACTTGTGGGATCAGCTTGGGCGTGCTGTTAGTGCCAGAGTGACCAACACAACCATGGTGGCTGACTGGCAAAAAATGCTGGTTAAAGAAAGGGATGCTATGATTGAAGTGGAGGCTGTTGTGGCTGTGTATGGTTCTTCCACATGCTACTGAGGCTCCTGTTTGTTAAATGAATAAATTGTTAAATTGCCAATATGTCATTTCTTCAAACTTCGATCATCCAGTTGACCACACACCAAATGAATCAATGGCAGAATAAACTGTTTGTCATTGGCAGGGAAGATTTGGCAAATTGTTCATGGGCACAACACACACATTCAGCTCTACTGCCCATCCCACAAATGTATGTTCCACAAATGTGGCACCATTTAACTCCATGAAACCACCAGTCGATTCAGACTAGTAATTTTCACATTCTTTGCTTCATAACATTTTTATTTCTTAAGATATTTGCATGATTGAGGTGTCATATGAAACCTGGAACTGTGATCTTTCCATTGAAAAAAAATATTTACAATCTCTGGCAGATTCCTGGTTGTTTCCCAGTTTCCAGGGAGCAGTGTGGGACAATGATACACAGCGTTTGGGCCTGGATTTCCAACGCATGATTACAATCAACCACATGCTGTACATCGCCGCCAGGTCAGACAACACACCAGTCACCCCCGAGTCATTCCTCAAACTCACCAGTGTAGTTTTACTGTTATTTCTATAAAAACATTGATTATTTTAAATGCAGAATAAATGGTTATTGTCACACATCACGGATATGCCCAGAGTATATAAATAACAACATTAATATCATAGTCATCACACAAAGAACCACTCACCATATTAGGCTAATTATCTCATGTTAATCATCACAAACATTATTCATAATCACTTTATTATACCATAATATGCCAATAATGACAGGCAGACTATTATTACTTAATGCTAATTATCACTGCATTCCGTGCATGAACTCTGTATTATACTAATCATCAAAATATGTTAATGAGTTAATGATAGATAAGTGTTGTTTGGACCTAATCTTAACGTTAGCAGAGAGCACAGTGTTAATGTAGAACAAAGGAATGTACATACAGATAATGATTTTAAGGATCTCTCTCTCTGTGTGTGTGTGTGTGTGTGTGTGTGTGTGTGTGTATGTGTGTGTGTGAGAATAGGGATTATGTGTTTGCTGTGAATCTGTCAGCTTCATTTAATCAAATCATCCCTCACCAGGTAAAACTCACAATACACACACACACACACACACACACACACACACATTACATGTCTTCCTACCACAGACATGTGTTTGCTGTGTTCAGAAATTGATGTGGAAATCTGAAGATTTGCTGAAGTGCATAGTTAAAGGAAAAAACACAGTGAGTACAACAACTCTCTCTTTTTCTACCTCCTCCCTCTCTCTTTGGACTGTAACTCTACCCTGTGATCATGAAGATGTTTTCTCTCTGGTTAAAAGCATCAGTGAAATCTCATGAATATAAATGACTTCCTCACTCTGTTTTTTAAAGGATGAATGTTATAATTATATTAAAGTGCTAGTTCTTCGAAATGATGAAACTCTCTTTGCCTGTGGAACCAATGCCTTTAACCCAACCTGCCGCAATTACAGGGTAAGGATCTGTTAAATATCATTATTCACTCCTTTAAACTCCCATTTATAGAAAAGAGAAACATTGTGCAAACTGTAATAATAATAATTATTATTTATTTATTATTATTATTATAGTATTAAATGGACTAAGCCTATAGGTTGCATATTTATTTTTAATTTTCTGCTGTTAATTATCTTTGTAATTAAAAGCTGTTTATTTTTACTGTCCTATCTACTGAAAATATATTATATTTTTATTCTTGCTTGGTGTTTATTAAAAATAAAAAGGACATTTAACAAAAAAATTAACGTCCACTCACAGTGGTGTATCCCAAACTGGTCCAAGGCCCCCTTGTGCTAAGTCATGTGCAAAGACACACTTTCCATGATTATTCCACAGTTCTGCAAGTCAAATTCTGAGACAAGTCTGAGGCACAGGAAAGGCAACTACCACTTTCTTTTCATTTCCACCAGATTCTGTAAATGTGATGTGTGAGGCACCACACCGTGTGCAGTAATCTCCTCTATTAATCACTATAGACAGTCATGGTGGGTGGGATTAAAAACCTGTCACACAAATAGTAGACAGATAATAGTTTTTTCCTTCAAACACTGAGACATTTTTTTTGCATGAGATGCCTGTATACGAGGTGGGACAGGGCTTTGGCTTGTACTTACCAAGGATGTTTGTGTCAGGAGCGAGGGGCGGACTGGAGTGGACGCACACGCTAAAGCACAGATAAACTTTAATAATGAAAAATAACAAGGCAAAGATACTTTAACAGAAGGACAAGAAACAGGGATCCAAGCAGGCTAAACGGGACATGGGGAGCTAAACAGGGCAAACGGGACAGACAGACTAAAGAACAAAACGACAGAAGAAATACAACGACAACGTGGAAGACAATAACGTAGAAACTTGCAGAGACAGACACACAGACAGACAGACTGATAACACGACTGACTTGACATAGTACAAAGAACAAATGACCAACAAACAGGAAGTGCAGGAAGGGGACTTAAATACAAGACACTAACGAGACGCACCTGAGACAGATAACAAGGGGGCAGGGTAACAAATGACACAGACGAGGAGGCGGAACAAAGGTGGGACTAGAACATAAACAAACATAGCCATGTGCTAAAAGAGCACATGGCCGGGGAAAACAGACATGATGAGGACGTGACAGATGCACCCCCCCCCCCCCCAAACGCGCAACTCCCGGGGCGCGTACACCTAAAACCCCCAGGAGCTGGCACAGGAGAGGGCACGGAAAACAAGACAGACTAAGACAAGACAAGGAACCATGGGAGATAGGACTCAGGACAGGACAGGAAAAGACACAGGAACTGGGGACACGACAGGACCGGATAAATGAGACAGGACATGGGACATGACAGGAGACTGACAAAGGGGGGCAACAAGAGACTGAACAAGAGACTGGAACGGACTGGACAGGATGGGAGTGGACACATGGAACTTAACTGGAGACTGGGGGTGTATATTAGACAGAAACTGTGACAAGAAAGGAGACTGAACAGGTTTGGGGACAGAAGACTGGACATGAGCAGGTGACAGGACAGGGGACTGGAATGGAGACAAGACAGGTGACTGAACACTGGACGGATATGGGGACTGGACATGAGGCAGGACAGGTGACAGGACTGGGTGCTGGGAATGGACAGGAGACTGGTCTTGAGACAGGACAGAGGATTGAAAAGGGGGCTGGACTGGAGATGGGACTTGAGACAAGACAGAGGATTGAAACAGGGATTGGACTGGACTAACAGGGGACTGGACATGAGACAGGACAGAGGGTTGAAATGGGGCCTGGACAGGACTAACAGGGGACTGGACAGGGCTTGGCAGGGGAGCAGGGACCAAGATGTTTACAGGAACAGACACAAACACAGTGACAGGGACTGGGACAGACACAAAGGCAGACACAGATACTGGGACGAGGACAGAGACAGGGACCAAGACAGGGACAGACAAGGGAACCAAAATAACTGGGGGGTGCCCAGGACTGGCAAATGTCTGTGGGGCAGTCTGAGGAACCAGCCTGGTTTGGGAAGGACTTCGGGGCCATCCCTCAGACACAACCAGGAGCGGCTGGGGCCACAGTCACGGGTGCCGAAACGGCCGAAGCCATAGACACGGGAGCAGAGGCGGCCGGGGCCACAGTCACTGGGACAGGAGCGGCTGAGGGAGCCGCCGTCACTGGGACAGGTGCGGCTGAGGGAGCCGCCTTCACTGGGACAGGTGCGGCTGAGGGAGCCGCCTGAGGGAGCCGCCTTCACGGGGACAGGAGCGGCTGAGGGAGCCGCCTTCACGGGGACAGAAGCGGCGGGCGCTGCGCTCACGGAGACAGGAGGCCCTGCAGCGACGTCCACGGAGGCAGGGGGCCCTGCGACGACATCCACGGAGGCAGGGGGCCCTGCGACGACATCCACGGAGGCAGGGGGCCCTGCGACGACGTCCACGGAGGCAGGGGGCCCTGCGACGACGTCCACGGAGGCAGGGGGCCCTGCGACGACGTCCACGGAGGCAGGGGGCCCTGCGACGACGTCCACGGAGGCAGGGGGCCCTGCGACGACGTCCACGGAGGCAGGGGCCCGTGCCGCTTGCCGGGCACGTGCTGGAGCTGCTAAGGGTTTAGGGGGTCTGATGGGCGCACTCTTGAGGGATATCTTTATCCATGGATCCCCCAGAGGTGCGCCCCTGTTAGCCTCACTTCCCATGTCCTGAAGTTGGAGGCTAACAAACAGGAAGTGCAGGAAGGGGACTTAAATACAAAACACAGACGAGACACACCTGAGACAGATAACAAGGGGGCAGGGTAACAAATGACACAGACAAGGAGGCGGAACAAATGCAGGACTAGAACATAAACAAACATAGCCATGTGCTAAAAGAGCACATGGCCGGGGAAAACAGAAATGACGAGACGAGGGCGTGACAGTTTGTCTAAACACGGTCCAGTGTGTTTGTTTCTCATTGAATAGTACACATGTTGGTGAAATGTACTGACTTCAGATTTGTATCACTGAAATCTGAAGAGATGGTAAACAGTCTGTCAGTGTGTGTGTTCTGCAGTTTATTAATTGCTACTTACAGTACACCTTTTTGGCTTCAGGTGGAACACATACTTTGAAAATTAGCACTGTTGTTAATTCCAGTGGAATGTAGAAGGGCTGAAACTTTACAGTCACCAATTTGTGAAAAGTAATGAGCCATTACTAGAGACAAACACAAAGTTCTTATACCACGCCTTTTTATTGGAAACACAAAAATTACTCTCAGCTCCCAACATTATTCAGAGATTATGAAATTACATTCTCTCCTTTTATGCTTTGTAATTGTTTTTCCTTTCTGTCTCTTCCTTCTATCTTCACTGTTCTCTCTTTTTCCTGTCTGGCTCTCTGAGTTTGCTTGTTTTTATCTGACTATCATTTTGCCCCTCTGTTTTAGCTGTCATCTCTGAAGCAGGTGGGGGCGGAGCTTGTTGGACAGGCTAGGTGTCCATTTGAGTCTCATCAGACAAATGTGGGAATATTTGCAGGTAGGACTCAGAGTTCTTATTAACTTATTGTAATACATTAGCACTGTTATATTAATATCAGGTCAGTGTACATATATAAATGTGTGTGTGTGTGTGTGTGCATATAGGTGGTCACTTCTACTCTGCTACAGTGTCAGACTTTCAGGCCAGTGATGCAGTGATATACAGGAGTCTAGGAGGAGAGGGCAGTCTGGTGTTGCGCTCCATTAAATATGACTCCAAATGGCTTAGAGGTATAAACACACACTTACGTTCATACAGACATAAATACACTGTCACATCCTGGCCCAGTCCTGTCTGTTTTCCCCACAACCTACTTAGGGTTAGGCCCTGTTTGTTGTTGTCCCTGTCTCCGCCCTTGTAGTTTGTGTGCTCCTATGTCTGGTGTTGTGTCTGTGTAGATATGTGTTTCACAGTCTCTCTGTTCACACGTGTCTACCCCGGTTCATGGCTCTTCCCTGGCTGTCCTTGTTAAGCTCTGTTTAGTTAGCTTTGTCTTTACTACCCATGTTTATTTTGATTCTGTCTGTGTTGGACACCAGAATTGGAGTGGTACAGTGGACAGACAGGAAAGTTACAGTGGACAGATCAGGAGAGTTACAGCGGACAGACAGGAGTGTTACATAGGACAGACCGGGAGTGTTACAGTGGACAGACAGGGAGTGTTACCGTGGACAGACCGGGAGTGTTACCGTGGACAGACCGGGAGTGTTACAGTGGACAGACTGGGAGTGTTACAGTGGACAGTAATGGAGGATTAGTTAGTAGTGAAAGCAGCCGTGGTGGTCTTCCTCTCATCAGGTCTTTAGGACATTTTCTGAATCCTAGTTAAACCTTCACTTCTTCTCTCTGTTCTTTAGAGCCTCGCTTTATTCATGCCATGGAATACGGCAGCCATGTTTACTTCTTCTTCAGTGAGATTGCTGTGGAGTACACTGTAGCTGGAAAGGTAAAACTTGTTGATGTATTTTTGTGTGTGTGACAGAGAGAGAGAGTGTGAGAGTGTATGTGTGTAAATTTCAGTTCTAGAGACTGTTAGATGTAAATGTCAGCCTTGAAAAGCACTTGTAAAAAAACACAGATAGCTGCAAACACTGGAACCTCCAGAGCTTGGAAAGTAGAGGTAGAAGATGGGTTTGTTTCCTTGCTGTGAGGAAAGAGTGGGAAGTCTTAAAACTGAAGCAAACCTTCACAGACCTGAAGTGTGCAAGACTCACGCTTTGAAGATAACGGTAGACTCAGAGGTATTCCCCCTGTTCCAGTGGGATATGATAGTCTTTCTGAAACTGAGAACTGTGCAAATAAATCTGCATGTGTGTGTGTGTGTGTGTTTAGGTCTTGTACTCACGTGTTGCTCGCGTGTGTAAGAACGACAATGGTGGTTCTGCGCGAGTGTTGGAACGTCACTGGACATCGTTTCTAAAAGCTCGGCTGAACTGCTCAGTTCCGGGAGATTCTTTTTTCTACTTTGATGTGTTACAGTCGGTCAGCAGCATCATCCAGATTCATCAGCGCCCTGCAGTGGTGGGAGTGTTTACTACACAGACCAACAGGTAGGAATTTCTCTCTCTCTCTCTCTCTCTCTCTCTCTCTCTCTCTCACACACACACACACACTCCTGTTTAACTCCTGTGTGTGTGTGTGTGTGTGTGTGTGTGTGTGTTTAGTATCCCGGGCTCAGCAGTGTGTGGGTTCTACATGGATGAAATTGAGCAGGCTTTTTTGGGCAGATTTAAAGAACAGAAAGGGACAGATTCTGCCTGGAGTGCCGTTCCTAAGGACCAGGTCCCAACCCCACGGTATCACCTACACACACACACACATACACACACACAGAATCTGCCATTCAGGAACATGTCTAAACAATAGTAAATATACTGGTGTACTGGTGACTGAGGAGTGTCTCTGATGTGTGTGTGTGTGTTTGATCCTTAGCCCAGGCTCGTGTTCTGGAGACAGTTCTGCGTCCGGGTTCCTGTCCTCTGTCCTCTTTCCTGATTCCATGCTGTCTTTCATCAAAGCTCATCCACTTATGGATGAGTGTGTGTCCTCCATCAACAACCAGCCATTACTCACACTTACCACTGGCAGGTAACACACAAATTCACACAACAACAATAATAATAATAATATTAATAATAATAATGTGAAGTTATGCTAATAACATAATTTTGGGAGTAGGACCATGCCCGAACTCCTCCTCTCAGCCCTATATATACCCTGCAAATTCCGCGTCAGACAAACTTGCCTAATTTAGTTCAGGAGACGGATCTCGACTCGACTGCTTCACGACGTCAGCTCGCACCTCCGCACTGGGTAATTTCTGTTGGTCTCCATATTCGGAGCCGTGTTTGGCCTTTATCAAGCCCACTGAGCCTCCTGTTTTAAACTAGCTCCTGCCTCCACCCCATCTCCACCCTTTTCTCATATTCATTTATCCAACAGTGGGGGGGTCCGGCTTCATACACATTCATAAGCCGCCCTGAACTCTTCCCCAAAAGACTTCTGAGTTCGCCTCCCCGTTTCAGCCTCTACGGGTGTGGTCCGTACTAGCAAAATGGCATTTTTAAAGCACTTTTCAGTAACAAAAAAATTTACAATTAGATGAACACAACTGTGTGTGGGTGTGGGTGGGGAGACAATCAGCAGATTTCTGGACCATCTGGAGTTTTTGGAGCAGTGAGGAGCTAATGCCAAGCAGAGGAGAGTTACAATAGTCAAGAAGGCTGGAGATGAATGCATGAATGAGGCGTTCAGCAGCAGACTGGGAACGAGAAGGACGGATTTTAGCAATGTTGCAAAGGTGGAAGAATGAGGTTTTTATGATGGAACTAACATGGGAATGAAATGAGAGTGCAGAGTCAAGGGTGACACCAAGATTTTGGACCACAGGGGAGGGGGACAGGGTGACATCATCCATTGAGAGTGTGAGGAAGCCAGTTTTATTGAGGGTAGTCAAGTCAAGTTTATTTATATAGCACATTTAAAAGACAGTGAATGTCAGCCAAAGTGCTGCACAATAAAAATCAACTAACAAACAAACCAGATAAAATTATAAAAGATACATATAAAAGAAATAAAACAAGTAAAAGAATCTAACAATAAAACATTGTGGAGAAAATCCTGATGGCAAGACAACATAAATCAAGGCAGAAACAAATGGCTAAAATAATTTAAAAGGACCCAAAGGCCAGAGAAAATGAATAGGTTTTCAAATTGGACGTAAAAGTTACTATTGTACGGGATTGCTTTATAAAGAGTGGGAGACTGTTCCAAAGTCTTGGATTGGCTACAGCAAATACCAGATCTCCTTTGAACTTCAACCGAGAGCGAGGGGTGTCTAAAAACAATTTGTCAGAGGAACGTAGGGCACCTGGGGTAGATCCAAAGCAAAGAAGATCTGAAATATATTTCGGAGCCAGGCCATGGAGAGCTTTAAAGACAAACAGTAAGATTTTAAATTCAACTCTGTATTTCACTGGTAGCCAGTGCAATGATGCCAACACAGGGGTAATTCTCTCCCTTGTCTTAGAACTGTTCAAAAGCCTTGCAGCTGCATTTTGGACCAGTTGCAATCGTGAAAGGCTCGAACCCAGGTACAGAGAATTACAATAATCGATACGGGAAGAGATAAAAGCATGAATAACTGTTTCCAGTTATTCTCCAGTATTCTCTTAAGTTTTGCTATATGACAGAGTTGAAAGAAACTACCCCTCACAACAGTGCTTATTTGCTTTTCAAATGTAAGATCAGTGTCAAAGATGAAACCAAGTTTTTTTACTTGGCTGTGTACATTAGATTAGATTAGGTTGGACTCAAGTTCGAATTTCCGAAAATTATCACATCTGTCTTGTCTTGGTTCAGTTTGAGAAAGTTCTTAGACATCCAGCACTCCACATCCCTCAAACAATCAAACATGAGTTTTAGTGAACAATTCTCTCCTGATTTCAGCAGAAGATAAAACTGTGTGTCATCTGCACAACAAAGATATGAAACATTATATTTTTGAAAGATTGACCCCAGAGGGAGCATGTACAGGGAAAAGAGGGTGGGTCCCAAGATAGAGCCCTGAGGTACACCACAAGTAAGAGATGCAGGAGAGGAAGAGGAAGACTGTCCTATATTAACAGAAAAAGTTTGATTTTCTAAGTAGGAGGCAAACCACTTCAAAGCAAGATCCTGGATGCCAACATCACACAACAAGCGATCTAACAGGATGGTGTGGTCAACTGTGTCAAAGGCTGCACTTAGGTCCAGGAGAATTAAAACAACACACTTTCCTGAATCAACAGCTAAGAGTATGTCATTTAATACTTTAAGAAGAGCAGACTTGGTACTGTGGTGTGCTCTAAAAACCTGACTGAAATGTGTCTAAGATATTATGTTTGTCTAAAAAAGAAGAAAGTTGATGAAAGACAACCTTCTCCAAGACATTGACAAGAAAGGTAGCTTAGAGATTGGTCTAAAGTTATTGAGGACTGATGGATCTAGGCCAGACTTTTTTTTAAAAGAGGCTGAACAACTGCATGTTTAAAATAAGGAGGCACAACAACATTAACGAGACTGCTGTTTATTATGGACAATATACTTGGACCAACTGAAGACAGCACATCCCTAAGAAGTGGTGTGGGGAAGGCATCCAGGGAGCAAGTGGTTGGTCTCATATGCAGAATTATATCAGTGAGATCCAGCAATGACATGGGCTCAAACTGACTTAGGAATGCAGAACATATAGGTAGAACAGAGGAGCCAGGTGCCGGAGAAAAGTTAAGTGTCCGTAAACTGTTGGTTTTGGAAATGATAAACCTCATACATTTATCATAGATCAGAGTTTGCATCAAGAATGGGTGAAGCCGGAAGGTGCAGTATTGTTTTAATTGTATTAAAGAGAACTTCAGGATGGTGTAAATGCTTGACAATGATATCGGCAAAGTATTTAGCTCTGGCTGCTTTTACCGCATGCTGATAAGTATTCAGACATTCATTAAGAAGTTGATAGAAGATTTGGAGTCTATCTTTCTTTCATTTCCATTCTGCTTTCCTACATTGCTGTCTGAGTGCACGAGTAACACTGTTGAACCATGGCTGAGACTTTACTTTAAATTTTCTATTTTTAATTGGAGCAATTTGATCGATAATACCAATGCAAGTAGAATTAAACAGATCAGTCAGCTCATCAGTATTAGTGCCAAATGGGGATTTTCCATAATACAAGCTGAAGGAGAGGTTACATAGGCAGCAGAAAACTGACTGGCTGTATGGGGTGTGATGGAGCGTGTACAATGATATACAGGTAGAGTACTTGTAGGAGAAGAGCATGGAATTAGAAGATCAAACAGGACAGATCTATGATCAGACCAACATATATCTATAATTTCTAAATTGCTTACTGAAAAACCAAAGGACAAAACAAGATCCAGAGTATGGCCTTGCACATGTGTAGGACCAATAATGGACTGAGTCAGGTTAAAAGAATCGATAAGTTGTGAAAATTCTTGAATGAAGTTCTTGTTAGGTTTAGGATGTCTGTACACTAGAACACAGAGTATAGGACACGACAATTTCACTTTACACGGCTGCATTTCAAAACTTGAATACTCTCCTGCAGTCAGAAAGCGGCATTTAAAATGGTTTCTGAAAATTGTTGCAAGCCCCCCTGCCTGACCGGTAGATCTGGGGGTATTAAAAAAGGTACAGGCACTAGGAGAAAGCTCAACAAGGGGGCTTGAATCATCTATAGTTAGCCAAGTTTCCACCACAAATAGAAAATCCAGGCAGTGGGAGACGAAGAAGTCATTTAGTAGAAAAGTCTTGTTAACCAGCGATCTAGCGTTAATCAATGCTATTTTAAGTAGTGCCGGTTCTGAAACTGATTGTGTAACATTGTTCAGGGTTGAGTGTGAATACACCAGATGACAGTGGTTACCAAAATTGACACTATTCCTTTGACACCATGGTCTCATTTGATGGCGGTGAGACGCTGAATATATAGATGGAATAAGCTCTTCATTGGTAGTGCATTCAGAGATACAGAGAGCGCGGCAAGATCCCCGGTGAACGTAACGAGGGCGTCGGGCTATTCCCATAGCAATACAATGCGCATAGGTCTGAGGGGGCAGGGGAGCCTTGGTCCTCAGACGCAAAAGCTCAGATGTCGTATAATGCAGCATTTCACAGTGCAGGATAGCAGGTTTAAATAAGCTGTAAAACAAACCAAGCAGGACACCGATCACCAGATGCATATCCACAAACACATCATGGATTCCCCG
This sequence comes from Hoplias malabaricus, assembly GCF_029633855.1. Lineage (NCBI taxonomy): Eukaryota > Metazoa > Chordata > Actinopteri > Characiformes > Erythrinidae > Hoplias > Hoplias malabaricus. The sequence continues at coordinate 65,557 of NC_089803.1, read as the reverse complement.
TGAGTAGGCTCAGCCAAATCAACCAAACCACATTAGCCAGCAAACCACTAAACCATCTCAAAACCTATATCCAGGAAATGTAGTTAGAACTACATTCCTGACAGCATGAAGCAACTTAAGGTGAACGCTAATTTGCAAACACCCGAAGTATCACGCAGGTGTAGATTGGAGCAGGGCAGTGAGGGCTCATGTTAGGCTGGTAGATAAAAACCCATGCAGGTGAGTCAAAAATGTCCAGGGAAATTCCAAGTGATAGTCTGATACAGAAAGACTGTCCAGACTGTAGTCGACTCAGTTGTGGAAAAATAAGGTCAAGCCACCAAATTTCAGGAACAAACAAAGAGACAAACGAAACACCGGAGAGCAGCAGCACACAGACACGGAAGCATTCACTCAGACTGGAAGTCCTGAACGTCCGGGTAGATTTGGAGCCAATGAGGATTAGGTCAGTTTTAGGTTAGAGGTAAATCTGTGTGTCATCAGCATAACAGTGAAAATCAAGATTGAAATTGATAATATGGGGAAGTATATAGACAATAAATTCTAGTGGGCCAAGGAAAGAGCTTGTGGGACCCCTTGTGAAATGGATGAAATGTTTGAACTATGTCCAGAAAGTGTGACAAATTGTTTTCGATCCGTTAGGTTTTCGCCCAGTCAAGGGCGGAACCAGTGACACCCAGCTCACGCAGTCTTGAAAGGAGGATGGCATGATTTACAGTGTTACAGAAGGCCAAACTTAACTCAAGGAGGACCAGAATACTGCTCCCGTGTCTGCAGCCACAAGCAGGTCATTGATTACTGTAGCCCTCTGGGGTCAAAGAATGCGCCAGCGTGTCAATGACCATTCGCAATGTTTCTATTAATATCTTAGCGATAGCACAGCGCAGAAATACAGTTCAAACACTCTGTGAATGTGCAGAAACTGCTCTTTCGATCGCATGTTATCGCGAGACTGTACGTGATACTGTACATCCTGAGTTACAAGCCTATGAATAAGCTTGAGACATGCCTCCTCTGCCTCTCGCTGCGTCTAACTGGTGGATTCACTTGTTTTTAAGACTCTGATAAAACTATTTCAATCATCAAAACAATTCATCCACATGAGTAAAGGGATGTTTTCATAAGAAATATAAAGATTTTCTAAATTCAGATTTAAGTTTTTCAGAGTTAGAGACAGATTACCTCTTCATAAAATGCTCTAGGTCACATGTGCATCTCTTACTGTTTGTTCTGAACATTTTGATATAAAACATGTGGGCAATATAATTTTAATACAAGTACTTTAAAGGGAATTTTTCAGAAAATTGAGAAAATGTCCTTAGACACCAAAGTTAACCAAGGCTGTTTTGGTACTATGGTGAGGGCAAAAACCAGACTGAAAAGAGTCGAGTAGGATATTGGATCCTAGGTTTGTGGTCAGCTGGGTGGCTACAACACGCTTGAGGATTTTAGAAAAGAATGGAAGATTTGAAATTGGACTGTAATTATTTAGGTTTGCTAGAGCAGGTTTTAAAGGATAGGTGTAACTGCAGCTAATTTGTAAACTGAGGGGACATGGCCAGAAAAAAGTGACTGGTTAATAATAGAGGTCAGATGAGGGACCAAACCAGACATGCAATCTTTTGTTAGTGAAGTAGGGAGGGGATCAAGAGAGCAACTGATGAGAGAAGGAGTAACAGGATTGAAATCAGAAAACAAGGGCATGGATATAGAACAAACTGAGGGCTGTGGAGACAGTAAGGAAGGAAAGGTGGATTTAGATGAGATGATCATAAGAGAGTTATTAATATCCATCCATCCATCTAGAAAAGAAGTGTAAGAAGGAGTTCCAGAGTTCAGAGGAGGGTGCCATATTGCTGCCAGGGGCTTTAAAAGGTTTAGGGATTGTTGAGAAGAGATTACAGGGGTAATTAGACCTGAGAGATGCCTAGACTTGGCAGTGTGTAAGGAATCTCTGTATTTGTGCATGTGTTGCATATAAGCATCAGCATGCACCGTTCATTTTTTATTTTTTTTGTACAGCCTTTCAAGCCGACATCTGGTTTGTTTCATAGTGCACAGCTAAGTGGTGAACCAGGGAGCAGAAGTGGTGAAAGAGACCAATTTGGTTTTCACAGGAGCAGATGCATTGAGGGATGTGGAAAGAGCAGAGTTCAGCATTGTGGCGTGTACCTCAGGAGAGGATGGAGCAGTGAGAACAGAAAAGCTCATATTGATTGACTGAGCGAAGGAACAGGGATCAACAGATTTAATATTATGAAAAGAGATAAGTCTTTTAACAGATTGGTAAGCTACATTCATAGGGACAGAGTACAGAAGGAGCTTATGGTCAGAGAGTGGAAACAGGAGAGGATGAAGGTTGTGAACCAGGACAGAAGAAGAACAGACTAGGTCAAGTGTGTGACCTGTGTCGTGAGTAAGAAAATCTACATGTTGAGTGAAGGAATAGCAGTCAAGGAGAGCTAAAAAATCAGTCACATACTTGGTGTTAACATTCATTCATTATCTGTAACCGCTTATTCAGTTCAGGGTCGCAGTGGGTCCAGAGCCTACCTGGAATCATTGGGCGCAAGGCGGGAATACACCCTGGAGGGGGCGCCAGTCCTTCACAGGGCAACACACACACACACAGACACTTTTGAGTCGCCAATTTACCATGTGCTTTTGGACTGTGGGAGGAAACCCACGCGGACACGGGGAGAACACCGGAGTGGGAATCGAACCCACAACCTCCAGGCCCCTGGAGCTGTGTGACTGCAACACTACCTGCTGCGCCACCGTGTCGCCTGAGTGTTAACATGTGTACTGAAATAGTAATCACCTGGTTGTTTCTATGTTTCTGTTAGGAAATGGAGATCAAATGCATTGTCCAATATTAGTTCTTGCAACAGATAAGATTTGTTTGTGAGTGAGAGAACATTAAGGAGGGCAAATGAGGAACTAGCAGGGACAAGGGTAAGAGAGCAAGACCAGAAAGAGCAAATTGTAATAGGGTACAGATTTGTTGCGATTTGGAATTAAGCCATGGTGAACATCACCAGCTCTGCAGGCAGCAACAACAAAATGTTTGGAGAGACAGTGAAAATATCTATGTTTGCGTAGTTCAGCAGCCATATAACTCACAAACATTGAGTTGAACAGGGGGTCAAAATTCATGTGGGGGCAATCAGGGAGGGGCAAAAGTGGAATAGCCAGTCATAGTAGACAGCAGGTTAGGGTTAGTGAGTGAGTTGGAACAAAGTAGATGCATAGCCACGGTGCTAGCAGGCACTGTAGCCGGAGTTGAAGCAGGACAGCAGCGAAGCTAATCAGCACAGCAGGTGGGAGCCACAGAGTTGGGCAGGACAGCTGTGATTCTAACCGATCTGGTTCCGCAGTGTTGAGGTAGGACTGATAACTACCTCAACCGTGATAACCGTGAAGATTACAACCAGTGATCTGTGAGGATAGGAGCCAAATAATCAGGGCAGTAAAAAGTCAAATGGGAATCATACAAAACAAAACACACAGGGAGAAGGGGCAGTCAACAAATCACCTCCAGCGTGCTCTCACCCAGAGAGACAGACAGAAGACTTTATTTTACTCTTCATAAATGAACCAGTTTACAGAAGTCTGAATAACACCAATGGAGGATAGCCTATTAAGGAAGTTGGTGTGACAAATCGTGTATAAACTCACTCATATTGCTGTGGTGTGTGTGTTGCAGGTACAAACTCAGTCATATTGCTGTGGACACTGTCGCTGGACCATATCGGAACCACACCGTGGTCTTCCTGGGCTCAGACGATGGACATGTTCTGAAAGTCCTGATGAATTTGAACCCTAACTCCTCCTACAGTGCCACCCTGCTGGAGGATATACATGTTTACAACCCCTCAAAGTCAGTGATAGCTCCCACACTTTACACCTGTACTCTACACCCTACCTCTAACACCTCCTACAGTGCCACCCTGCTGGAGGATATACATGTTTACAACCCCTCAAATCAAATCAAATCAAATTTATTTGTATAGCGCTTTTTACAACTGATGTTGTCACAAAGCAGCTTCACAGAATTCCAGTAAGACAAAGTCAGTGATAGCTCCCACACTTTACACCTGTACCCTACACCCTACCTCTAACACCTCCTACAGTGCCACCTTGCTAGAGGATATACACATTTACAACCCCTCAAAGTCAGTGATAGCTCCCACACTTTACACCTGTACCCTACACCCTACCTCTAACACCTCCTACAGTCCCACCCTGCTGAAGGATATACATGTTTACAACCCCTCAAAGTCAGTGATACCTTTCACACTTTACACCTGTACCCTACACCCTACCTCTAACACCTCCTACAGTGCCACCCTGCTGGAGGATATACATGTTTATAATCCCTCAAAGTCAGTGATATGTCCCACACTTTACACCTGTACTGTACACCCTATCCTTAACACCTCCTACAGTGCCACCCTACTAGATGATATACATGTTTACAATCCCTCAAAGTCTGTGATACCTCCAACACTTTACACCTGTACCTTACACCCTATCCCTAACACCTCCTACAGTGCCACCCTGCTGGAGGATATACAGGTTTACAACCCCTAACACCTCCTACAGTCTCACCCTGCTGGAGGATATACACATTTACAATCCCTCAAAGTCAGTGATATGTCCCACACTTTACACCCCTACCCCACCTCTAACTACTCCTACAGTGCCACACCTCTGGAAGATATACACATTTACAATCCCTCAAAGTCACTGATACCTCCCACACTTTTCACCTGTACCCTACAACCTACACCTTACCCATAAGACCTCCTACAGTGCCACCCTGCTGGAGGATATACACGTTTACAACCCCTCAAAGCCTGTGATACCTCCCACACTTTACACCCCCTACCCTACACCATACACCTTACCCCTAACACCTCCTACAGTGCCACCCTGCTGGAGGATATACACATTTACAACCCCTAACACCTCCTACAGTCCCACCATGCTGGAGGATATACATGTTTACAACCCCTCAAAATCAGTAATATGTCCCACACTTAACACCCCTTACCCTACACTCTACACCCTATCCCTAATTCCTCTGTACCCTACTTCTTAAATCAAATCAAATTTATTTATATAGCGCTTTTCACAACTGATGTGGTCACAAAGCAGCTTCACAGAATTCCAGTTAAACTTTTTTTCCAATTAAATTTCTTAAATGATTTACTCTAATCCCTGCACTTTACCTTTACTCCCTGTACCCTAAACCCAAACCTCCCTCAGAACAAAGCCACCTCCTTGTCTCCAAATTTGAACCAGCAGTGTCAGTCTAAGATATGAGTTTACTGGTGTGTGTGTGTGATAGGTGTGAAGGAACTCGCAAGCTGTTGGGTCTGGAGAGAAGAGTGTTGGGTTTGGAACTGGATAAGGAGAACCATGCTCTGTTTGTGGCTTTCTCCAGCTGCATTATCAGAGTTCCACTCAGCCACTGTACTAAGAAGAACAGGAACTGTAGGAGGTAACACACAGAGACATGTGATGCACTGTGCATTAATGAACTGGTTTCAATGAAGATAAACAGATCAGGTGTCACTTAGAGGGAGAGTGTGTTCAGTTGTGGACAGTGAGGGGCAGTGGGAGACAATGAGCGATAGAGGGGGACAATGAGGGACAGCAGGAGACAGTGAGGGACTCAGCTGATTGAACAATAGTGGATGTATGGGAGAGTGGGAGACAGTGAGAGGCATTGGGAGACAGTGAGGGGCAGTGGGAGACAATGAGCGATAGAGAGGGACAATGAGGGACAGCAGGAGACAGTAAGGGACTCAGCTGATTGAACAATAGTGGATGGTATGGGACAGTGGGAGACAATGAGAGGCAGTGGTAGACAGTGAGGGTCAGTGGGACAGAGTAAGGAATTCTGCTGATGGAATAATAGGAGATGGTATGGGACAGTGAGGTCATTTGTGAAGAGTGGACATAAAGAGGGGCAGTGGGAGAGAGTGAGAGATAATGGGAGACAGTGAGAGGCAGTGGGAGAAAGTGAGGGACAGTGGGAGATAATGAGGGAGAGTGAGGGACAGTGGAAGACAGTGAGAGACAGTGAGGGGCAGTGGGAGATAACGAGGGAGAGTGAGGGACAGTGGAAGACAGTGAGAGACAGTGAGGGGCAGTGGGAGATAACGAGGGAGAGTGAGGGGCAGTGGGAGACAGTGAGGGAGAGTGGGAGATAATGAGGGAGAGTGAGGGACAGTGGAAGACAGTGAGAGACAGTGAGGGGCAGTGGGAGATAACGAGGGAGAGTGAGGGGCAGTGGGAGACAGTGAGGGAGAGTGGGAGATAATGAGGAAGAGTGAGGGACAGTGGGAGACAGTAAGAGGCAGTGGGAGACAGTGAGGGACAGTGAGGGAGATAATGAGAGAGAGAGGGGCAGTGGGAGACAGTGAGGGACAGTGGGAAACAATGAGAGGCAGTGGGAGACAGTGAGGGTGAGTGGGAGATAATGAGAGAGAGAGAGGGGCAGTGAGAGACAGTGGGACATAATGAGGGAGAGAGAGGGACAGTCACAGACAGAGAGGGACAGTGGGAGACAGTGAGAGGCAGTGGGAGACAGGGAAGGGCAGTGGGAGATAATGAGGAAGAGAGAGGGACAGTGGGAAACAGTGAGGGGCAGTGAGAGACAGTGAGGGGCAGTGAGAGACAGTGATGGACAGTGGAAGACAGTGAGAGGCAGTGGGAGATATTGAGGGAGAGTGAGGGACAGTGGGAGACAGTGAGAGGCAGTTGGAGACAGTCTGAGACAGTGAGAGGCAGTGGGAGACAGTCTGAGACAGTGGGAGATAATGAGGGAGATAGAGGGACAGTGTGAAACAGGGAGGGGCAGTGAGAGACATTGAGGGAGAGTGGGAGATAATGAGGAAGAGTGAGGGACATTGGGAGACATTATGAGGCAGTGGGAGACAGTGAGGGACAGTGGGAGACAGTGAGAGGCAGTGGGAGATAATGAGGGAAAGTGAGGGACAGTGGGAGACAGTGAGAGGCAGTGGGAAAGAGTGAGGGACAGTGGGAGACAGTGAGAGGCAGTGGGTGTCAGTGAGGGGCAGTGGGAGATATTGAGGGAGAGTGAGGGACAGTGGGAGACAATGAGGGACAGTGGGAGACAATGAGGGACAGTGGGAGACAGTGAGAGGCAGTGAGAGACAGTGAGGGACAGTGGGAGACTGAGAGGCAGTGAGAGACAGTGGGAGACAGTGAGGGACAGTGGGAGACAGTGAGGGACAGTGGGAGATAATGAGGGTGAGTGAGGGGCAGTGGGAGACAGTGAGGGACAGTGGGAGACAGTGAGGGACAGTGGGAGACAGTGAGGGACAGTGAGTGACAGTGGGAGACAATGAGGGACAGTGGGAGACAGTGAGAGGCAGTGGGAGACAGTGAGAGGCAGTGAGAGACAGTGAGGGACAGTGAGGGACAGTGGGAGACAGTGAGGGGCAGTGAGGGGCAGTAGAAGACAGTGAGGGACAGTGGGAGACAGTGAGAGGCAGTGAGGGGCAGTGGGAGACAGTGATGGGCAGTGGGAGACAGTGAGGGAGAGTGAGGGGCAGTGGGAGACAGTGAGGGAGAGTGAGGGGCAGTGGGAGACAGTGAGGGAGAGTGAGGGGCAGTGGGAGACAGTGAGAGGCAGTGGGAGACAGTGAGGGAGTTTGGGAGATAATGAGGGAGAGTGATGGACAGTCGGAGAGTGAGTGTTATGACCCAGTCTAGGGTTGAGCTGTAACAGAATGATGTATGTGTTTGTATTAATATATGTTAAGGGAATAACTGTAACAGAGAAGTAAATGGTTAAACAAAAGGACACAAACGGAAACACAGAAAGGATAATGAATAGAATATATATTGTAAATGTGATATGGACAATGAAACCAAACACCAGTGAACTTCAGGATGGCCTTAAGCCGACAAAAACAACAAACAAACACCCCTCCTAACTGACCCACAAACAACTCTAACTTACCGAAGTGTAAACAAAAGACAACACCTTACCTTACTCCCTGTCTATTCACAAAAACACACACAAAACCCACTCCCAAAACAAACGGCAGCCAACCCTACTCTGGTGAAATATATATATATATATATATATATATATATATATATACAGTGTTTACAATAATTTACAAAAGATAGATCTAGCGTCAGTATTCAAAAGGGCAAAAACAAACTCGTAGTCTAAGTAGGAATGGATCAAAGTCAAAACCAGGTAAACAGAATTCAATATACACAACACAAATCACAGAGCACAAAGCAAAGCTCTCCAGCAGTGTACACAGAGACGTATTTATGATTCCCACCGGGATGACGTAGACGAAACGTTGACAGACACAACACATGGACTGGATGGCGGACCGGACTCAGGACGATGAACAAATACACGAACTGGAAACTGGAATGAACTCTAGACGGGTGAACAAACATGGACTGGAACAGATTGCAGAACCTATACATTTACAGAGATAGTGAGAGAGAGAGAGAGAAAACACACACATACACAGCGCAACGTAACATGAGGAACAGTCGGATACAGTGAGGGGTAGTGGGAGACAGCGTGGGACAGTGGGAGACAGTGAGGGATAGTGAGAGACAGCATGGGACAGTGAGAGACAATGATGGACAGTGGGAGACCCTGTGGAAATACAGGAGAGTGACGAGTCCTTACCCTTGTCTCGCAGTTGAAGCCATTGTTGTAGCTGATGTGGCCACCTGTGTTTTGTTACCTGCCCGGTTTGGCCTGCACATGCACAGACCCTCGTGACTGTATTTTATAGCAACAGAGAAAATGCTTTCCAAATCAGAGCAGCAGTGTGTGAGTAACTTTAAATACACACTGAGCCACAAGTTAATATTTCCTCACCCCTTTACAGTTTTAAACTGGAGCACCGGCAGAGTGTGTTTGTATATCTGTGTAGATGTAATGAGGTAGTGTTCTGTTTAAATAACAATGTAGGTCACACACTGTTCAACCAAAGAGGGCCATGTCTATCAGTAAAGTGTACACAAGCTGATGCATACGCAGTCTAAATTGGGCAGCATTGCAAATCTGGTAGTTACAGCTGAATTCACTAATTGGGTTCTGACCAATAGGAAAATGTCTCTCTGAAAATATAGATCACTTCCTGTGTTCCTCTACACAATGAATGTCAAAATAAAAGCCTGTTAAAACATGATCTACCAGTCCCTTCGAGTGAGCAGTGAAATTCATTGCATCCCAAATGTTTAATAACTCTGATATTGTGTCTTTGTGTATTTACCATGTGACACACACACACACACACACACACACAATGAGAGCGCTAGTCTCAGGTCAGTGTTGACACTCCTGCTGTCTGTCTCACATCCAGCCGCTGTCTCTCCTCACGTGACCCCTACTGCGTCTGGCTGCAGACAGGACATTGTGTTGACGTGTCACCAGGGCTTCAGTAAGTATACATCACATCCTTTCGGCACAAGCAGTAACCCGAAGGGGTGCACACAGAGACAGAGTGAGAGACACAGAGAGTAAGAGTAATCAAAGGAAAACTGCTTATCTGGAACACTGGTGAAAACAAATCCATACTCAGAACAGACTGAACTGTTATCTGGCCCTAAAACATGAACATGTGTATATAATGAATACATTCTGAATTCTTTTCGATAAAATGAATAAGTAATGCTTTTATTACACGTATAATATTTATTTCTTATCATTGCTTATATTATACTCTTGTTATGCTTTGACAAAACACTTGTACATTTGTCATGTCAATAAAGCAAATTTGAATTTGAAAGAGACAGTCAGACAAAGAGAGGAACAGACACACACACACACACACTGACCTGCTGATGCTCTACTTTGTTCAGGAAAGCTACTGACTCTAACAGCTGTCATTCCAGACTCATTCATATTATCAGTATTCACCAAGACACCTGTGTGTGTGTGTTTGTTTGCGTGTGTGTGTGTGCTTAGGCCAGGTTTTGAACAGGATGTTAATGGAGATGAAGTACAGATTCCTGACACATGTAATAGTAAGTTTCTATTTAAACTTTGAAGACATTCCTTTACAAAAACAAACTAAAATAGAGTTAATATTTTATTTTTACACTTTGCAGCTATTACACATTTTAAAAACTTTCTGAATATAAATAACTGTGTAGAACTGTGCACAAATAAACCACAGCAATGAGGTACTGTAGCTACTTACGTATCTTCATTGTACTTTGTTTTGGAGTGTGTTTTCTGTGCAGATGTGAATATTGAAGCAGATAGTAATTTGCACTTTGTCAGGGTCAGACCCAGAGATAATGGTGGAAATAAAACTAGTGTGAAAATGATCACTGACCTTTACATCCATGAATAAAAATAAATGTTTTATATGATGACATCTGTGTGGTCATTCACTCATTAAAACATATTACTTTTGGTCTTTGTTTATTTGTTTCAGTAAACATTTCAAGAGGAAATCATACCTTCGAAACAGATTCATTGTTTGGTTAGTAACATTCCTTCAGTTCCTTCAGTTCCCTTTAATGCAAATGTAAAAAAAAAAATAGACCTGTGTCAAAGTAAAATAACTGGTCAGTGGTTATTTAATGTGATTTCTGGAATGGAAATATTTATTTGATGAATGTATTAGTTCTGTTCTCGTTCATTTTAATATTAGTGTAATAATATTTCAGTAAATACATGTTCAATGTGAATTTTTTAAATCCTAAAATGGATTGAGGTAGGCTCTATTTTATGTCGTTTCAGCATCTTTAACTATTAATTGATAAATAGCTATGGGCAGTTTCACACACTGTTATATGAATCCGTTTCATGAGCTGCACAATGCTGATCCTCATTGATGAATTTTCCCAAAAAATACCCTCTCAATGCAATTTTTCTGTCCTCATGTTTCATTTTATATGCGTCCTGTGCACTGAGCCCCCAGACAAATGAAAAAAGTATCATTGTAATTCCAGCAGCATTCACTGAGTTGTTGCTGCACTACTGGGTAACAGTTATTGTAACAGTGTGGAATATTAGTCAAGGCCAAAGAAGATAATACACATAGCAATTTGAAGCCTTCCCACTGATTAAACTCAGTATTGTGGTTCTCTGATTTAGCACCTTGTACTGTGGGGTCCAAATGTTGTAAGGAACTGATCTGATTCCTTTGGTGCCTTATAGCTGTTAGTGTTGCTAGTTAACATTAGTTAACTTCAACAACACAAAGCATTACTAATAAAAATAAAATGTACACAATGTTAAATATAAATATATGATATGAAACATCAAATATTTGCTACATGATTAGATGTTGAGGAGTAATTCAAAAAGCAGGTACATGTATCAGTAATAACATTTCTGATGTAATTTTAACTTTAGCAAATACTACTAAAAATAAATATTTTACTTAATCTAAGGTTCTATTCTCTGTAACTCTTTGCAGAACCAGTCTTTACAGGTAACTTGCATTAGAAAAGTTTTTTTAAATATTGAGAAAATACACAGACAAGAAAAAATACCAAGATTTCATTCATTCATTATCTGTAACCGCTTATCCAGTTCAGGGTCGCGGAATAGCAAGATTTATTTATCATTAAAAGCTTATTTCATTTTATTACAATTTCTTAGGGAGTCTCAGTTTCACTCACATTTGCCCTCAAAGAAAAAGCTTCCAAAGGTTGAACTCTGTGTTGCTGCAGAAAGTGTCTCCTGGGGTTGTGGGTTTGAGCCCCTCTGTAGTTGGAGGGTTGACTGGATAACCTAAAGTTTCCAAAGGGGTCTGTGTGTATATGTCATCCTGTGATGGATTGGTGCCCCATTCAGGGTTTGGTCCTGCCTTGTGCCTAATGATTCTGGGTCAATTCCGCACCCAATGCCACCCTGAATGGTGTACATGGGTACAGACATTGAATTGGTTAGTTTGTATTTTTCTCTCTAACTCTCTAACATTCAACTTCCAATCTCATTTTCTATTCTCTCTACCATTCTTATTTTCCTCTCATTTATCCAATAAATCTATCTCTCTATCTCTCTCAACTCTCCTACTTTCCCCTCATCTCTCCTCTGTCTTTTCCCTTCCTCTTTCTCCTCCATTTCACTATCTACCCCTTCTCTCCTTTGCAGGTGTGCCGGTTGTCTCTGTGGATGAGGAGTCAGGTGGAACCTCCAAATACATGCTGCTGATTGCATTTGTTTTGATGGCGTTTGTGTGTGGAGTGTTTCTATCAATGCTGATGTTTTCCTGTTACTGTGGTCAGTATGGTCAGCATGTTGTAACTTCAGAACCACAGCCCAAACTTGGCCTTACCAATCTCAGCAACTTCCTGGAGCCTCAAGCACTCAGAGCCTCTGAACAAATCTATTGTTCAGTCCTGTCCAAGTACAATCACCACACAGGACCTTTCCAGCAGCAGTCTTACCTGCCCAATCCTGAGGACATTGCTGAACTGACTAGCAAATATACAAACACCCTTAATAGCAGGTTGGAACAGAACCCCACCAGCAAAGACCTGGAGGGGAAGGAATCAACTCACCAGGTCTCTGCTTCCATTCAAGGTCTCAGTGACTACAAAACTTCCTTGTCCCTGTCCCACAAACTAACAGGTTCTGTGTCCATTACTCAGTCTCCAGCTGACGGGCATGGCTCTGGTCCAGTCTTGGCTCTGCATGAGTTTCTTAATCATGTGGATCAAGAGGTAGGTGTGGCTTCTGAAGGGGACAGAATTGCTGCAGTGACACCAGAACTCTTGTCAGGAGCTTCAGGTCGTGCCCACTGTGTGGTCTTGGTTGGCACTTCATACTATAGTTCCTCCACCCTCCCACAGGACCACGAGCTTCCAGCAGATCAGGGAGAATTACTCCTCCACCCTGAGTTAGAGACAAAGAGAGAAAGTGATCGACCAACCAGAGGAGAGAGAGATGAAGCAATGAAAAAGAAATTGGAGGGCCCAGTGCTGCATCCACTTCAATGTATTTCCCTAATTAAATTGCGTAGTGCAGCTGCAGTGTCCCGTCAGCACAGCTTTAACCAGCAGGGGGCACTGCAGCACAGGCTTGACAATATGAGCCCCAGCAGCGATGTCAGCGCCACAATTCACAGACAACATTGCTTTGAGATTGAACGCAGTTATAGATCTGACAGATTTGAACACAATGACAGATCTGACAGGATTGACCACAGTGACGGATCTGACAGGACTGACCACAGTGACGGATCTGACAGGACTGACCACAGTGACGGATCTGACAGGTTTGACCACAGTGACAGATCTGACAGGATTAACCACAGTGACAGATCTGACAAGTTTGACCACAGTGACAGATCTGAGAGGACTGACCGCAGTTATAGAGCTTACAGGTTTGACCACAGGGACAGAGCTAACAGGACTGACCACAGGGACAGAGCTGACAGGCTTGACCACAGTGACAGAGCTGACAGGACTGACCACAGTGACAGAGCTGACAGGACTGACCACAGGGACAGAGCTGACAGGAGTGACCACAGTTTCAGTGCTGACAGGACTGACCACAGGGACAGAGTTGACAGGAGTGACCACAGTTTCAGTGCTGACAGGTTTGACCACAGAGACAGAGCTGACAGGACTGACCACAGCAGTAAAGGAGCTGATGAGTTTGTCTGTTACGACTCAGCCAGATTCAATGACACTAACAGATCTGATGTTTGTGACTATAGGCCTCTGCTTCCTGGGGGTTCATGCCTCACTCGTCAACATAGTTACAGTGAGCAGCCACACACATCATACCATCACAGCGCTGCAATTATCCGCCGTACAGCTTCATTCAAACCACACACCTCCTGTGACTGACTCTCTATCTGAGAGCTTGCTATAAACTGACTGTGGATTGAAGCCTGTGAACAATAAAAGAATATTATCCAGCTTATTTAAAATACCTTAATTAACATTTTACATAATAAGAAAAGCAGTGTGGACAATGTGGATCACATTGCTTTTACTCTATGATACATTATAAAAAAAAAAAATTACCTTTGTAATTTAGGATAAAAACAGATTTAAAAAACTGAAACGAGGTCTTATAAACCCTAAAGGCAGGAATTATTTCTAAAGAATATGTTCATTTTCTCAGTTATTTCTTTGTTAGCGTTTAATGCTGTTATTTTGAGTCCTCCGTGTGAATGCTGTATGTATAATGTGTAATTTTCATAATATTACTACTCATACTCAATAATTAACACTCGTTAATGTACAGCCCATTTGAGACCACATCACTGTCTGAACTGAACCTTACCCATGTCTTAATGAACTGGGGTAGTGTATGTCCTGTACATTGGTGGTCTTTGATTTCACTTCAGTATTGTACTCCAGACAGGAGAAGTGCCCTGTTTGTTTGAAAGAAGCTGTTTTTGCTTGTTTCTGTATTTGCTCCTACAGATTATTTCCACAGGATTATTTATGACAGAGAGCAGAAATGACAGTTTGCCAGAATCCAACAGCAAAAAGCTGGTGGTAAAACTAAATAAACATACACTATTTTGCCAACCGTATCTGCTTGTACTTATAAAAATGAGTGACATCCCATTCTTAATCCATATGGTTTTATATGATGTTGATCCACATGTTGCAGCTTTAACAGCTTCATCTCTTCTAGAAAGGCTTTCCACAAGGTTTAAGAATGTTCTGGTTGAGGTCAGGATTCTGGGCAAGTTTTTTCCATTCATTGGAAATAAGGCACTGAGCCCAAATCCAGAAATCAACCTCACACCATAATTCCTCCTACTCCAAACTTAAGTCTTGGCACAATGCAGTCAGACAAGTATCTTTCTCCTGGCAACAACCAAAACCAGTCTTGTCCATCAGATCATCAGACAGAGAAGTGTGATTTTTCTTCACTGCTTTAGAGTCCAGTGGCAGCATGTTTTACACCACTGCATCTGGCACTTTGCATTGCGCTTGGTGACATAAGGCTTGGATGCAGCTGCTCAGCAATGGAAACCCATTCCACACACTGATAATGAGTTAATCTGAAGGCCATGAGAAGTTTGGAGGTCAGTAGCAACTGATACTGCAGAAAGTTGGTGACCTCTGCACACACTGTGGTTTGCTCAGGACCACTGACCACATATTTTACGTGGCCTACCGCTTAATGGTTGAGTTGCTGTCATTTCCAATTGCTTCCACTTTGTTATAATAGCACTGTCAGTTGACCACTCTGGAGTAATTACTAACAATGAAATGTCATCTCGACTTGTTGCACAGGTGGCATTCTATCACGGTACCATGCTGGAATTCACTGAGCTCGAGTGAGACCCATTCTTTCACAAATATTTGTAAAAGCAGTCTGCAGACCTAGGTGCTTGGATTCATACACCTGTGGCCATGGAAGTAATTGGAACCCTTGGATTCAATGAAATGGATACACGAGGAAATACTTTTGGCAATTTAGCACTAATTAATCCCATCAACAGCCACTAAATTTACTGTCCTCAGTCATTGGTCCATTGGACACATTGGAGCTAGACAGACTAACCAAATATTTATGTAATACATTCAATCAACTTTTGATAATGTAACATTATGACAGAAAAAAAATCTCGCTCCATGGGATAATGAAAAAAAAAACCCACTCACCTTAAAATAAACTCTAAAGAAATTAGAGTGGAAATAGTGGTCAACTAAACTGGAAGCATTTCACTGTGCCTGAAAAGAGAGCCTTAGAATATAGAAGGACACTCATTGAAGCTCTTTTAGCATACCCGTCCTCCCTGATTGAAAATAATAAAGACAATCATAGAGTACTGTTTAGCGTGATCTCTAAACTTACAAAAAAAAACAAAAAAAAAACTACTGACTGCTTTTATGGACTTTTTAAATGATAAAATTGAAATATTAGACAATTCATTCCATTTTAATAAATCCAAATTGTAAGTAAGCTGGTGTGGCTGATATGGAAAAAAAACATAGCTGCGTTAGTTCAACCTGTACACTTGATGCAATATCAAATCAAATTTATTTATATAGTGCCTTTTTCAACTGACACTGTCACAAAGCATCTTCACGTAATTAGTATCTGAGCAGAAAATTTAAATCAAAGCCCAGTGTGCGCAGTCAAAGGTGACAGTGGCAAGGAAAAACTCCCTTGAAAAAGACACTTCAGGAGGAACCAAGACTCACAGGGGATCCATCCTCCTCTGATCAAACTAATGATCATCAGCTAAGTATCATTATGCTACAGTACAACAACAACAACAACAACAATAATAATAATAATAATAATAAAAGTGACATCAATCTGGGGGCATAATAATAGTGCACCAGATTGGAAGCATCAGTCAGAGTGTTGCTAATCTGAGTCCATTTCTAGTTCAGTGTAGTTGATCATGGTGAGTGGTAAGGGACTGGCAGCAGTAGATGGAGGTGAACAGCTGGTCTGGTGTGGGCCAACTAAATGATTTAAAGACATTTTAAGCAGTTTTAATCAATCCTGTGTAAGAATAATATTTATGAAAATTTACAATCTGCTTTTAGGCCACACCATAGCACTGAGGTGGCTCTAGTTAAGATAACAAATTACCTTCTTCTCGCCTCTGATCAAGGCTGCATATCCATGCTGGTGCTACTTGACCTTAATGCAGCTTTTAATACAATTGACCATATTATCCTGCTAGAAAGACTAAAGTATATGGTTGAAATCACAGGACTGGCCCTATCCTGGTTTAAGTCTTACCTTACAGATCACTATCAGTTTATTCAAATAAATAATGTCTCCTTCAACCATAAAAAATAAGATTTGGAATCCCCCAAACCTCAATTTTAGAACCTATTTTATTTATATTAAACATGCTGGCACTATGGTCATAGTTATTAGCTGGCATGACATTACCTTCCACATTTGTGGTGATAATACACAGATATACAAACTAACACTACACAAAATGGAGGTCTGTAAAATATGAGAAGCACTGGATGTTGCACAACCTTCTTCTACTAAACAGAGTCAAAACAGAGGTTCTTCTTCTAGGTCCAAAACCTGCTATAAATAAGGCATTCGACTTAGTGACTACTAAATTTAGCTGATTTCCATGTTCTTCACTTGATCTGTATATAGATAACATTACAAAAACATCTGGGGAGGGTTTTCACGCTGAGTATGAAAAAGTGGAAGTAATTGTAGGATAATTTTAATCAAAATGTAACAAGATTCATAACAAAGACAAAAAGAAAAAGACACACAAAAAAAGGCACACCCGTAAGTAATTAACACAAAAGTAACTAATGATAATCATACACTAGACATTTTTTATTATATGTGTTTAGCTATTGTTCTTTCTGCTTATGCCACCCTTATACCAAATGACCGACTGTGACAGTGAAATCTCTTGAAATTTTCCAATGTCTGAGTAAAATCATGTAAATATTGCTGTTGCATTGCGCTCCCATCGTCTTGATATTTTAGAGTGAGGGTGTTAGGAGAGCAGTTTTAACTTGGTATATTTCTGGTTTTGATGCTCCAATAAAATCAGCTGTGTTTAAAATGATCATAAGTCATCATATAGTGACATGGACATTGTAAATAACTAATAAATATTGCTAAGTACACAGAAAACAACCTTTGTCAACCAGTCACAACCTTTTCAAACTATATTCAATCGAACACATGACAAAGACAAGATATTTAATGTTCAAATGGATAAAGCTTGTTGTTTTGCAAATATTCACTCATTTTGAATTTGAGGCCGGCAACATGTTCCAAAGGAGATGGGACAGGGACAACAAAAGACTGGGAATTTGAGGAACACCTGTTTGGAACAGTCCACAGGTGAACAGGTAAATTTGAAACAGGTAAGTGTCATGATTGGGGATAAAGGGAGTATCCCCAAAGGGATGGGGCGAGGTTCACCACTTTGTGAATGACTGTGTGAGTTGTGTCCCTGTGTGAATCTCAATATACAATTGCATAGAATTTAAGGATGTCATTATCTAAAGTCTATAACATCATCAAAAGTTTCAGAGAATCTGGAGATATCTCTGCAATAAGTGGCAAGGCCGAAAACCAACATTGAATGCCTATGACCTTCGATCCCTCAGGCGGCACTGCATTAAAAATTGACATCAAGTGTTCTGGCTCAGGAACACTTCAGAAAACCATTGTCAATGAACACATTTCATTGCTCCATCTACAAGTGCAATGCAAAGCATAAGAGTGGGTTAATTTGTCCTGAAACTATTACCCCAAACACTAAGTAATACAGACAAATCACCCCCACCCTTTACACCTTGAGTACTTTATTGGGTACCCTTCCTCACTGACAGGGGCAAAAAGCAAATCAAAACAGCGACTGTAGGCAAGGTAACCTATAGCAATGGAATGAAAAAGACAAGGTTAGCCTATATCAATCCCATTGATTCTCCCTTGCAGAGTTAGGCTCTCACACATGCTCACACACCCCTCCATTACCTTCAACCACTCAAGGGTGAGCCTACAAAGTTTTCACTGGGGCTGGTCTGCTTCCGCACATGCTATATGCCTCCTTCTGCAAAATCCCTGAATCTAATAACAAAAACACAAATCATACTGACATAAATAACCCTACACTATTCTACAGCTATGCCCCTAAAATTCCCAGCTTACTAATTAAAATAACTTCCACCTAAGACTTTATTTTATCCATCCATCCATTATCCACCGCTTATCCGGGTCCGGGTCGCGGGGGAAGCAGTCGGAGCAAAGAAACCCAGACCTCCCTCTCCCCAGCCACCGACGCCAGCTCCTCCGGGGGTATACCGAGGCGTTCCCAGGCCAGTCGAGACATATAGTCTCTCCAGCGTGTTCTTGGTCTGCCCCGGGGCCTCCTCCCCGTTGGACATCCCCGGAACACCTCTCCAGGAAGGCGTCCAGGAGGCATCCGAACCAGATGCCCGAACCACCTCAACTGGCTCCTCTCGACGTGGAGGAGCAGCGGCTCCACTCCGAGTCTCTCCCGGATGTCCGAGCTCCTAACCCTGTCTCTAAGGGAGAGTCCAGACATCCTGCGGAGAAAACTCATTTCAGCCGCTTGTACCCGCGATCTCGTTCTTTCGGTCACTACCCAAAGCTCGTGACCATAGGTGAGGGTTGGGACGTAGATTGAACGGTAAATCGAGAGCTTTGCTTTTCTGCTCAGCTCTTTCTTCACCACAACGGACCGGTACAGAGCCCGCATTACTGCTGACGCTGCACCGATCCGCCTGTCAATCTCACGCTCCATCTTTCCCTCACTCGTGAACAAGACCCCGAGGTATTTAAACTCCTCCACTTGAGGCAGGATCTCACTTCCAACCTGGAGAGAGCATTCCACCCTTTTCCGACTGAGTACCATGGACTCGGACTTGGAGGTACTGATCCTCATCCCTACTGCTTCACACTTGGCTGCAAACTGGTCCAGCAAGAGCTGGAGGTCCCGGCTCGATGAAGCCAACAAGACCACATCATCTGCAAAAAGCAGACATGGGATCCTGAGACCACCAAACCGGACACCCTCCCCCACTTGGCTACGCCGAGAAATTCTGTCCATAAAAATTGTGAACAGAACCGGTGACAACGGGCAGCCCTGACGGAGTCCAACTCCGACTGGAAACCAATCGGACTTACTGCCAGCCATACGAACCAGACTCCTGCTCTGTTTGTACAGGGACTGGATAGCTCGTAACAAAGAGCCCAGTACCCCATACTCCCTGAGCACCCCCCACAGAATACCCCGAGGGACACGGTCGAATGCCTTCTCCAGATCCACAAAACACATGTAGACTGGTTGAGCAAACTCCCATGCACCCTCCAGGATCCTAGCGAGGGTAAAGAGCTGGTCCTGTGTTCCACGACCGGGGCGGAATCCGCATTGTTCCTCCTGGATCCAAGGTTCAACTATCGGTCGGACTCTCTTCTCCAGTACCCCCGCATAGACCTTACCGGGGAGGCTGAGGAGTGTGGTCCCCCTATAGTTGGAACACACCCTCCGATCCCCCTTTTTAAAAAGGGGAACCACCACCCCAGTCTGCCAGTCCAGAGGCACTGCCCCCGATGTCCACGCGATGTTGCAAAGACGTGTCAACCAGGACAGCCCCACAACATCCAGAGCCTTGAGGAACCCGGGGTGAACCTCATCCACCCCCGGGGCCCTACCGCCAAGGAGTTTCACTACCACCTTGGCCACTTCAGCCCCAGTGATAGACGAGCCCCCCCCGGGGTCCCCAAGCTCTGCTTCCTCTGCGGAAGACGTGCTGGTGGGATTGAGAAGATCCTCGAAGTATTCCTTCCACCGTCTGGTGACGTCCCCAGTCGAGGTCAACAGTTCCCCACCCCCACCATATACAGTGTTGGTGGAAAACTGCTTTCCCCTCCTGAGTCGCCTGACGGTTTGCCAGAAACTTCTCAGAGCCGACCGAAAGTCGTTTTCCATGTTCTCACCGAACTCCTCCCACACCCGAGTTTTTGCCTCAGCGACTGCCGAGGCCGCGAGCCGCTTGGCTCCTCGGTACCTGTCGGCTGCCTCCGGAGTCCCCTGAGCCAACCAGGCTCGATAGGACTCTTTCTTCAGCTTGACAACCCCCCTCACCCGGGGTGTCCACCACCGAGTGCGGGGATTGCCACCCCGACAGGCACCGACAACCTTGCAGCCACAGCTCTGTTCAGCCGCCTCAACAATGGAGGTCCGGAACATGGCCCACTCGGACTCAATGTCACCGGCCTCCCCCGGGATGCAGTCGAAGCTCTGCCAGATGTGGGAGTTGAAGATCTTTCTGACAGGTTCCTCTGCCAAACGTTCCCAGCAAACCCTCAGCACATATTTGGGCCTGCCAGGTCTGTCCGGCATCCTCCCCCGCCATCTGATCCAACACACCACAAGGTGGTGATCAGTTGACAGCTCAGCGCCTCTCTTCACCCGAGTGTCCAGAACATATGGCCGCAGGTCAGATGATACGACTATAAAATTGATCATCGAAATGCGGCCTAGGGTGTCCTGATGCCAGGTGTACTTGTGGACACCCTTATGTTCGAACATGGTGTTCGTAATGGACAAACTGTGACGAGCACAGAAATCCAATAACTGAACACCACTCGGGTTCAGATCAGCGGGGCCGTTCCTCCCAATCACGCCCCTCCAGGTCTCACTGTCATTACCCACGTGAGCGTTGAAGTCCTCCAGCAGAACAATGGAGTCCCCAGAATGAGTGTTCTCCAGCACTCCCTCTAGGGTCCCCAAGAAGGCATGGTACTCTGAACTGCTGTTCGGTGCATAAGCACAAACAACAGTCAGAGCCCTTTCCCCAACCCGAAGGCGCAGGGAAATTACCCTCTCATCCACTGGGGTAAACCCCAACGTACAGGTGCCAAGCCGGGGGGCTATGAGTAAGCCCACACCTGCCTTACGCCTCTCACCCTGGGCAACTCCAGAGTGAAAGAGCATCCAGCCCCTCTCGAGGAGATTGGTTCCAGAGCCCATACTGTGTGTCGAGGTGAGCCCAACTATATCTAGTCGGTACCTCTCAACCTCACGCACCAGCTCAGGCTCTTTTCCCACCAGAGAGGTTACGTTCCATGTTTCAAAAGCCAGTTTCAGTAACCGAGGATCGGAACGCCAGGGCCCCCGACCCCGACCACCACTCGATCCACAATGCACCAGACCCGGATTACTACCTCTCCCACAGGTGGTGGGCCCATGGGAGAGTGGACCCATGTATCCCCTTCGGGCTAAGCCTGGCCGGACTCCATAGGTGAAAGTCCGGCCACCAGGCGCTCGCCAAGGAGCCCCTCCCCCAGGCCTGGCTCCAGGGTGAGGCCCCGGTAACCCTGCTCCGGGCAAGGGAGGCTGTGTCCTCGTTGTTATCTTTTTCATTCGTGTCTTTATGGATCACTCTTTGTCTGGCCCATCACCTAGGACCAATTTGCCTTGGGAGACCCTACCAGGGGCTATTGCCCCCGAAAACATAGCTCCTAGGCTCACGCAGGCAAACAAACCCCTCCACCACGTTAAGGTGGTGATCCAAGGAGGAGGACTTTATTTTATAATAATAATAAAGCTAAACATCCATTAAAACATAACTGTGAATACAAATGTACACTGTGGAAAATATTATTAATAAAAGTAATTGTATGGTTTGGTTTTAGTTGACATTAACCCCCTGGAGTCTGAGGGGTTTTCAGACACCCTGGTGTAGTCTGACATGCCTTGATTGTTTTACAAATTGTACGCATCTGAAATGATTTTTTCTCAAAGTGTTACACGTGCATTTTTCAGAACTATCTCTGCAACAACAATGTTGATCAGTAAGAGTGTCATACATCTATATTTTGATTAAATTTACTCTAAACTTAGACTTTCCAAAAACCTATTTTCAGAAGTGCTGATATACTGTGAAAAAACACATTCTAAACATTTCTTGCCGGGACCTTTGAGGTCAAAACTTTGTGAACACGGGTCTTGGCAACACACTGCTGATTCTACTTTTCATAAATTGTATGTAATTTTATACTTAGGACATAACAAATGTGAGGTGACACTCTGTTTTTCTCAGTCACTGGCTCCTACGTTGCATATGTATGAAGATAGGTGCGAAAACCGAGGTGCGAGGTCCCCACCCCACTGCCTAATGAATGGCCTATTAGCTGTCACCGCCACAGCTGTCAAAAGAGAAGAGACCAGAGGCAGAGTTTATCACAGTTTATTTAAAAAAAAGAGAACTAAACAAGCAATAAAAACAAAAAAATAAATAACTGGCATGAATTAAAATAAATGGAAAATGTGTTCACATGTAAACATAGTGATAATATACTAAAGATAGTCATACTGTATATCCTTGTTTGTGTATATATGTATTAGTCAGTTCAACAAAAGATGCCAGTCTCTAAAACAGTTTCTGTCTGGCTGCATGCAAAGGTAGACATCACACTGTTCACATTTCCATGGGGTTTTTGCATACCACACAGCTGTTCAACAAGCTCTTCCATGAATGCCTTGTGGGTCAGGCTGCCCTGTTGCATAAGTTGTTGTGGAGAATGTAGGCATTGGTAGCAGCAATGTCCAAGAAGTGAAGAAACAGTTTTCTGTACCACTTCAAAGTTTTGTGCTGAGTTGTGTACTGCAAAATGCTAAACTTACAGAGCAGATGTGGAAGGACCATGTGTTTACACGTTGGTGGTTGCAGACTTGGTTGACGCCGTGGTCTTTGCTTGGAGGTGGAGTATTTTCCACATTTCTGAAAGAAAAATAATAAGAAATGTGAGCTTCTGAGCAGTTACAAAGATTAGCTATACATGCCAACAGTCACTACAACTAATAATTACTTGTATTTCAAATACAGTACTTACATATGACCTATGTATAGCAGTACATAGCATAACAAGCTACATAGGATGACACTATTACATTCACACAGGCCATTTACACATGACATTACCACACTAGGCTAAACATATACAGCCATAAGCCACACTTATGGTACTGGAGCCTCGCATGGTAATGTTAGTACTCTCAGCATGCACACTCAGATTAGCAACAGGCTACACTTGAATGTCCCGTTTACACAACAGCAGGTTTTTTTACATTAATTTATGCTTTCATATACAAATTAATACTTATTTAATTTATTCTTTATTTTAATTTATCCGGAATTCACGGAGTGTACACAGTAAGCGCGAAGCGTGGGTTTGTTTCATTTGAAAGGAAATATTTCACTTACCTATCACAAAAATCCTCCTTCGGATCAAATGCATCTAAAAAATAAATCTTTCTTCGTCACTGTCCTCCCCGCTTTCGTCAGATTAGCTGAAATCCTCTTCATTTTCCAGAACAAAGCTCTCCTCCGCAGCTTCCGTGAGTGCGACATGACGAAGCTCCACGTAAACAATTCCGCGACATGTGCTCTGTGTTTCTAACAAGCGAATGGGCGTTTTCATGCAAATTATCAGCCAATGATCCTCCACTAGCAGCTGCCGAATTACCATAGTGTCAACATATGAATGGCAGAACGCGTCTATGGGCGGAACAAAAAAGCTTGTGCCTCAAAAATGTCCCGGTTGTTGTTTACGCTTCTCTCACAAGATTATAAATATATATATCGTTTCATCCTATATATAGTTGGAAAGTAGACCCTTCAAGGTTTTCAATTTTATCCCGCCGGCGGCATAGCCGAAAAAGTAACCCTGCAAGGTTTAGGCAACATAAGTACATGCAGGACAGTAGTCAAAACAGGAAAGTCAGGGGTTCACAGCAAGCAATATGCAGACAGTTAATTTTGAACAATCTTGCAAAGCTTAGGCTGACGAAGTGTAAAGAAGCAGTGACACAGAAAGTAGAGACTGGCGGGTACCCACTGCTAATCAGCTGAGGCAGAACAGAATGTTCAATAACACTTACATATCCAGACAGAAAAACAGTTATACACACATAGCAACCGCCTAGCAATGCTGATGCACACAAACTGAGGTCCAATCACAAACAGACACCTTGCTTAAGTGTCAGACAGAACATAGTATAAGAAGAGGAGTCAGAAAGCAAGGTCTTCGGAGAACAGGAGGTAAAAGGCTAAATGTATTGAATGTACTGTTCTCCCCGGAATTCCGTATAATAAAAACTGTTTTGATTGTTCACTCAAACTCTGTGTTAACCTCTTCTGTTCCAATTATTTGCATCAACGAATGCGCAGGACAGATTTGTCCACAACACAATATGTCTGACACCATTTTCCCTCCTATATAACTGGCACAATATTCATGTGATGGCCTAAAGTGAATCAAATTCTACAATACTGACTCTGTCTTGAAATTCCAACGTCACTATTTTGGCTCCTCAGCACACAATACTTCTTGCTGCCACACCACACCAAACACACACCGTACCTCTCGGGCACTGCCTTGAGTCTATTAGGTGTTAAACCTGTGGGTCAGATACCTGTTCATATCTTCAAATCAAATCAAATCAAATTTATTTATATAGCGCTTTTCACAACTGATGTTGTCACAAAGCAGCTTCACAGAATTCCAGTAAGACAAGATTTGACATGAAATGTAAAGACAAATGTAAAACCCTCAAGTGAGCAAGCCAGGGGCGACAGTGGCAAGGAAAAACTCCCCCAGCTGAGGAAGAAACCTTGGGAGGAACCAAGGCTCACAAGGGGTGACCCATCCTCCTCTGGTCAATCTACTGGTGATGATAGTTAGTAGTCCATGAGAACTTCAGTGTAGGGACAGCTTCAAGGCACTTGGTGGTTGCTGGAGCGTGGGCAGCTGGTCTGAAGCGTGGAGGAGGATCTCGACAGTCATCCATCAGTGTCCAGACAGACAGGTGGGCAGTCGTTTACTCGGAAAGATGTAAAGGGATGGAATTAGTTTTGAACTGTTTTGTGTTTGTAAAGTAGAAAATATGAAAATTTCCAGAGTGTGGCTAATGACTCCGGCAGATCTGACTATGACAGCATTAACTAAAAGGAGAGAACCAGAAGGACACACAGACACGGGAGCATCCTGAAACTGAAAAAATATCTTCATTAATGCTACCAAATCACTAAGCGTATACATACACCACAGAAATCCCAATGTGCTGCCCAATTTATGCAACTGGTGTCCATAATACCAAACAAACACCAGTGCACAAGACAGGTTAAATATAATTACCCAGCCAATCAGTGCATTACACCACCACCGCTATACTACACAAGACCAAATCAATTATGTTGTCTCAGTGGTGAGCACTTCACTATCTGGAGCCACCATAAAAAGGGTCCAGTGGGAAACCAAACAGGGGTCGACAGGTCCTACCTGTCACACATGAAAAGCGAAAACAACACCCAGAAATGCTGCTGGCTTCTCTGGGCCCGAGCTTATGTGAGATGGACTGATGTAAAATGGAAAAGTGTCCTGTGCTCTGACAAGTCCATATTTCAAATTGTTTTTGGAAATTATGGACGTCATGTCCTCCGTGCCAAAGAGGAAAATGACTGTACAGTTCAAAAGCCAGAATCTCTGATGGTATATGGGTGTGTTAGTGCCCACGGCATGGGTAAATTGCACATCTGTGAAGGTATCATTAATGCTGAAAGGTATATACAGGTTTTGGAGAAACATTCTGCACGAGCATGGCTTCGTAGTAAAAGAGTGTGGGTACTAGGCTGGCCTGAATACAGTCCACACCTGTCTCACTCTGAAAATGTGTGGTGCATTATGAAGCGCAAAATATGACAATGGAGACCCCAGACTGTTGAACAACTGAAGTTGTACATCAAGCAAAATTGGGAAAGAATTCCACCTACAACGCTTCAACAATTAATGTCCTAAATGCTTATTGAGTGTTATGTAATGTAACACAGTAGTAAACATTGCCCCTGTACCAACGTTTTGGAACGTGTTGCAGGCCTCAAATTCAAAATGAGTGAATATTTGCAAATAAACAATAAAGTTTATCCATTTTAGCATTAAATATCTTGTCTTTGTAGTGTATTCAATTGAGTGTAGGATGTAAAGGATTTGTGTTCGTATACACATCGTATAGTGTTTTTATTTATGTTTTACACATCATCCCAACTTCACTGGAATTGGGGTTGTATATATTTCAGATAAACCCAAACACTGATAGTCTCCTGTACATTTGATTTTAAAACACTCTCTTTGTGGAGCTGTTAACCTTAGTGGACCTAAATGTACCTGACTTATGAAGCACATCAATAGTGTGGATTAATATGTAAAATGAGTTAATCCCACTTGCAAGTCCCAATTAAAAAGCCACATAATAACATTTCAATCTAATTTATGTGGCTTCTGTCACGCCCTCGTCCTGTCATGCCCGTTTTCCCCGCCATGTACTCTCTCTGCACATGGCTCTGTCTGTTATTGTCCTTGTCTCCGCCCATTTCCCGCCTTTGTTGTGCCTCCTTGTCCTTAACCCTCATTATCTGTTTCAGGTGTGTCTCGTTTGTTCATGTATTTAAGTTCCCTTGTGTCACTTCCTTTGATCGGTCATTTGTTTTGTTTCTGTATTGTTTTAATTCCTAGTCGTGCTGTTTCTAGTTATTGTCTCCAGTTATTTCTAATTTTGGTTTGTTCCCTTGTCTGTTTCACCTGTTACTAGTTTTGTTTTTGCTCAAGTCAGTCTGTCTCTGTTTTGTTAGTTCGCTTTAATAAAATCACTGTGTTTTAGCGTTTGCATCCCCCTCCGTCAGTCCGCCATCCGTGAATTGTGACAGAATGACCGATCCATTTAAGGATGCAGCTAGCACAGACAGCTACTTTGAGAAGCTAAAAGAAGTCCAGGCATCTATAATCCAGGCGCTAATCAAGTCGACTCCTGAATCGATTAACTGCTCCAATGGGAGAAATCGGAGAAAGAAGAGTCGGCGAAAGAAGCGTGCTGGAGTCTCCCCCTCGCTGGAGGATTACCCCCTCAGGTCCGGGTACATTTTTTTTTTTGGGTTGAGGGTTGGGGCTGTTAGCTTCCATCCTCAGGACAAGGAAGATGAGGCTAACAGGGGCACACCTATGGGGGTTCCATGGTTGATGAGATCCTTCATGAGTGCACCCATCAGACTCCCTAAACCATCAACGGCTCCAGCACGTGACCTGTGAGCAGCACAAGCCCCTGCCTCCATGGCTGTCATCGCAGGTCCCCCTGCCTCCGTGGACATCGTCGCAGGTCACCCTGCTTCTGAGGAGATCCTGTTCCAGTATGCACAGCGCCTCCAGTCGCTTCTGTTCCCGTGAAGGCGGTGAACCCAGCCGCTCCTGTCTCTGTGAAGGCGGCGAACCCAGCCGCACCTGTCCTCCCCGTGAAAGCGGCGAACCCAGCCGCTCCTGTCTCTGTGAAGGCGGCGAACCCAGTGAGGGCGGCTTCCTCAGCCGCTTCTGCACCCGTGACTGTGGCCCCGGCTGCTTCTGCAACCGTGACTGAGCCCTGGCCCCTTCAGTTCATGTCTGTAAATCGGCCCCACAGACTTCTAGGCTGATCCCCAGAAATGTGCCCAGGCTGGTACCTCAGACAGCCCCACAGACTTTTGCCAGTCCTGGGCACCCTCCAGTTGTTTTGGTTCCCCTGTCTGTTCCTGTCCCAGTTCCTGTCTCTGTCCTTGTCCCTGTACCTGTGTCTGCCTTGGTCTCTGTTCCTGTCCCTGTCACTGTGTTCGTGTCTGTTCCCGTGAACGTCCTGGTTCCTGTTCCCCTGCCAAGTCCTGCCCAGTCCCCTGTTAGTCCTGTCCAGTCCCCATTTCAACCCTCTGTCCTGTCTCAAGTCCAGTCCCCTGTTAATCAAGCCCAGTCCCAGCACCCAGCCTCTGTCCAGTCACATGCCCCTGTCTAGTCTTCTGTCTCAGATCCTGTCCTGTCCTCAGTCTTGTCTCAGTTCCTGTCCAATGTGCAACCCCAGTCTCCTGTCAAGTCTTGTGTTTCCACTCCCGTCCTGTCTAGTCTATTCCAGTCCCTAGTCCCATCTCCTGTTCCATTTTGTAAGTCACCTGTCCAGTCTATTTGTTCAGTCTCCTGTCGCCCCCCTTTTTCAGTCTCCTGTCCTGTCCCAAGTCCAGTTTCCTATATCTGGCCCTGTCTTGTCCCCAGCTTCTGTGTCTGTTCCAATCTTGCCATGAGTCTTGTTTTCTGTGCCAGCTCCTGGGGGGTTTAGGTTTACGCGCCCCAGGAGTTGTGCGTTCAGGGGGGGGGCATCTGTCATGCCCTCATCCTGTCATGCCTGTTTTCCCCACCATGTGCTTTCTCTGCACATAGCTCTGTCTGTTATTGTCCTTGTCTCCGCCCATGTCCCGCCTTTGTTCCCCCTCCTTGTCCTTAACCCGCATTATCTGTTTCAGGTGTGTCTCATTTGTTCATGTATTTAAGTTTCCTTGTGTCACTTCCTTTGATTGGTCATTTGTTTTGTTTCGTGTTGTTATAATTCCTAGACGTGCTGTTTCTAGTTATTGTCTCCAGTTATTTCTCATTTTGGTTTGTTCCCTTGTCTGTTTCATCTGTTACTAGTTTTGTTTTTGCTCAAGTCAGTCTGTCTCTGTTTTGTTAGTTCGCTTTAATAAAATCACTGTGTTTTAGCGTTTGTGTCCGCCTCCGTCAGTCTGCCATCCGTGAATCATTTTTAAGGTAAAGGCAGGCCAAAACAAATTTGTTTATAAAGCACATTTCCTACAAAATTATCAGCAGAGGAAAGTCAAAGTGTTACATATCACTGGATTATTATGAAAAAGAAGACTTTCAATATTAATATTAATGTCAATTTTGTATAGCTTTTGTATAGCTTATTAATATTAATTTAATAAACATGCTATGAAGTCTTTATGTAAGATTTTATGAATGAGCTATGCAGACAACATTCAAATATAGTGGTATCATTATTTTATTATATATTAGTGTTGTGATTTCCAACACAAGAACTATTATAAGTCCTCTGGCAAGATTCCTAATGTTACATTTTCTTTCATTAGCTAGACTGAACATAATTCACACTGGATTTGATCATGTATCATGTACATGCAATCTAAAATGTATTAAAAATTATTTGAATTAAAATAATCCTCTATTGGTAATCTAACCTGATTTTACTTCCCCCTAAATGACATGGATTAGGTGCATGTTATTTTGAAGACTGGTTGGGTCCTTTCTTTTGGATTTTTCTGTGACTATTTCCATGAGCACTAAAAAAATTAAAAGCTAGAGTCAACTATATCAATGTATTAAAAATAATATGTTTATGCAAAAGATTTAAGAGAAAATGTAAATTGTATTGTCCTCTAGTTGTAAATGGTGAAGTTAACATCAGCTGATAGACAGTGAAACAAACAAAAAAACATCTTCTCTTGATGAGAGGGATATTATGAACATTTTTGGTGTTCAACTCTTTGAGATCTTTCACTTATACACTCTTTTTTGTGTTTTTCTGACAAGAGCAAGACAAGGCAGGTAGATGCAAAATCATGCAGTAAATGTACGCAGTCAGTAAAAAAAAAAAAGGATCCTCTGATCAGCAGGACACAGTGTGGCACTGTAGAGGTCAGAAGTTTGGTGGCCAAATGGACTGCAAATTAAAACAAGCTGCATAAGCACAAAGCACATCCAACAAAACTACAACACGTGGGCTTCATTTTAAAACAACCCAATGCAAGTTCAGAAAACAACTGCAAACTTAGAAATGCGATGCATGTTCAGAAATGCAATGCAAGTTCAGAAAACTGCAAAATCAAAAATGCAATTCAAGTTCAAAAAACTGCAAACTGAGAAACACAATGCAAGTTCAGAAAACTGCTAACTCAGAAATGTGATGCAAGTTCAGAAAACAACTGCAAATCCAGTCAACATAACGGAAGTTTTCTGGAGGACCCTGAAAATTGATACACTCCTAAAAACACAGAACAAAAACTCATCAGAATCCAACTCCCGAACTCCCGTCACATGCACATGTCACCAAGCAGCACTGACACTCGTGGTTCCTGTTGTTTCTGGTTAAAACAAGTGTTAGGCTTGATTTCCTTCACATCAAAACACCAGAATACTGCCTAAGCAATAGTTCTATTGAATTTAATAAGCTGAATACCGTTATATGGTTGGTGCAGAACACAGGAATTTATTTTTTATTTTTTTAAATAGAGACCAACCTAATCCAAACAGTGACAGGCCAATTTCCATCTTGCCTTGCATTTGAAAATGTATGGAAAAACTAAAATCATGAAACTTGGGGTTGGCTCCTTCCTCTTTGTGTCAGGTATTGTTATCCTTGGGTCTTGTCTTCAGCATTGGTGTCATAGGGCTCTCTGCTGTCTGACCATACTCTGCTGTCCCCTTGTCCTCATGTGTTTACACTCCCCTGTAATGTGACCTAATTACACTCAGGAGTTTGTGTTAATATAAAGTTTATAGCCTTGTTTTTCTGTCTTAGTTTGTTGTCTACCATTTGATTTGCTAAGCTTTTCTGTCTCTTTGATCTTGCGTGTTTTGTTTATTACTCTGTTTATATGTATTTGTCTGTTTGTTTGGCTTTTGTCTCTGCTTCCTTAGGTCTTGGTTTCTAGCTCTCTTAAGCTTAATCAAATCCTGCCTTGCGCCCAGTGATTCTCGGTATGCTCCAGACCCACTGCAACCCTGAACTGGAAAAGTGGTTTCAGACAATGAACAAATGAATGATTAAAATATGTATGACAAAGTATGACAGAAACCCCCCACCCACCCTAGAAACAGAACCCACCTCCAAACGAGCAACTTCTGGGGCATGTAGAAACAGTCCCGTCCCCCCCGCCTTGACTCTTTGAAGAGTAGGGGTCTTTATGTGACTCTTTGAAGGGAAGGGATCTTCCATGAAGCATAAACCAGTGCTATTATGAACTTTTCCCTCATGGAATGTGTTTTTCACCTCTTGGAATGTGTGTCCTGGCCATCACATTCCACCATGTCAGCA
Source organism: Hoplias malabaricus (assembly GCF_029633855.1). Lineage (NCBI taxonomy): Eukaryota > Metazoa > Chordata > Actinopteri > Characiformes > Erythrinidae > Hoplias > Hoplias malabaricus. The sequence continues at coordinate 34,160 of NC_089803.1, read as the reverse complement.
CATTTTACACTTAAATCTGATGGCATCACTTTTGGTTCCTCATTAAGGATAATCTTTTTGTGATTTGTTTTGCTTTTTTTTATCAGAAAATTAATATTATAAAAATGTCATTCATTCATTAATTTTCTATAACCCTTATCCAGTTCAGGGTCGCGGTGGGTCCGGAGCCTACCCAGAAACACTGGGTGTAAGGTGGGAACACACCCTGGAGGGGATGCCAGTCCTTCACAGGGCGACACACATTCACACATTCACTCACATACTTGCACCTACGGACACCTTTGAGTCTTCAATCCACTTACCAACTGTCCCAGTTCCCAGGTCTTAGTATATGTTTTGTTTGTTTAGCCCTAGCTGTGTATCTTAGTCCTAGCTCTGTGTTTAGTCTTAGTTTACTGTTTAATCTTGTAGTTCTGTGTACCTCTGTTTTAGTTCCCATGTTTAACTTTCTTGTTAGACATTTGTTTGTTAGCATTTAGCCCTGTCCTAATTTTTGGTCAGTCCCATGTTTGTCTCAATCATTCTTTGTTTAATTCTAGTTTTTCTTGTTGTTTAGCTGTTTCTTGTTTTTTCAGTCTAGTTATCGCTCTATGTACTTACCCTAGTTTCCTTTTTCTAGCTGTGTTTGTTTCTTTGTGTTTATTTCTCTATTTCTAGTCTTTTATCTCTTGTAACCATTCTTTGCTTCGTCATTCTTAGTTCTTCTCAGTCTTGTTAGGATTTCTTTGGTTTTAAATAAATTCTGTTACTTGCGTTTCTGTCCACCTCCATACCATCCACCCACAGTTACGCAGGGGTGCCAACAAGACTGTATGAAAGGGTCAATAGTGTAACAATGTACAGAATAAAAAAATACATGTCTAAATATGAATCAAAGACATCATAAAACAAGCATAAATCAATTTATAAGAAAAGAAAATTAAGAAAAATTAAAATTTAAACTTGAGTCTGGATTTGTCCTGCACCCAGAGTGAGGAAGAGATACATAGTGCTATCAAAATATCAACCTTTAGAAAAACATTTACCAAAGTGATTTCCAGCCCCTGAGTGAAGAACAGCACTAAATTTACCACTTTTACCCAAGGAATAGCAACTGTAACCCTAGCCCTAAACATAATTTTGAAGTAATACCATCCAACTGTTAATTATTCTTTGGGATATCAGTGCTAGAAATGTTTTCATTAGTATAAAATTGTAAATAAAGCTTAAAATGTAACGAGTGGTAAATTTTGTGAACAGACTCTGAATTTGGCTTGTCAAAGTGTGTGTAATGTGAGGTGGGTGTTTGTGTTGTGGTGTATTCTGGTTTAGTCTGTGGTGTGTGTTTGTGTAGTGTGCAGTGTTTTTGTAGCATTCATGTGCTGTTTGCTGTGTGGTTATGTAGTGTGTATTTGTGTAGTGTGCTGAAGTGAATGTTTTATGATTTATGTCTTTTGCACTTTAATGTGTGTGCACTGTTTTATGTTTGCACTAGCTTTGCACTAGTTGCACTTTAATGTTGTGTATTGTTTTATGTAGCACTTTGGTCCTGGAGGAACGCTATTTTGTTTCACTGTGTACTGTAAACACTGTAAACTGTTGAAATGACAATAAACTTCTTGAACTTGAACTTGAATTTGTAGACCAGTAATAACACCTTAAAGTCTATTCTGTAACAGACTGGTATCCAGTGTAAGGGGGGTAATGTCATCCAGTGTATTTGAGGATGGGGGGTGATGTGATCTCTTCTTTTGCTCTGAGTGAGACTCTGGCAGCTGCCTTTTGAATCAGCTGAAGCTGTTTAATGGTCATTTTTGGAAGTCCATTTAAGAGATCATTACAGTAATCAATCCTGCTAGAAATAAAGGCATGGATAAGTTTCTCCAGGTTTAATCAGAAAATCTTTAATCTTACTGATGTTCTTAAGATGGTAAAATGCTGGTCTTATAACTGCTGTAATATGAGACTAAAACTGAGATCTAACTCCATTAATACACCAAGGTTGTGAGCCAGTTCTTTAGATTTGAGGGCTCTCAAGTCCAGATACGTAGCCAATCTTTGTCTCTCATTGCTGATCCCAAAAAGTATAATCTCAGTTTTATCTTTATTCAGCTGCAGAAAGTTTAGTCCCATCCAGTTAGTGATGTTTGTGATGTGAGTTGTTTGGGGACAGGGCCATGTAAATCTGAGTATCATCTGCATAGCTGTGATAGGTCACTGGCGTGGTCTCTGAAATATTGTTTTCTATTTCTACAAAGTAGTTCCTGCCTTCCAGGTAAGAAATGAACCACTTCAGGACTGTTCCTGAGAGTCCAACCCCGTTTATGAGTCTATTGAAGAATATTGTGCATAAAAATGTGTCAAAGTATACATCTGTTACTGGGGGTATGCAGCACCTAAGAATGCCTTACTGTTTTAGGTCTCCACATATAGATTCTGAGTCCATGGAAATGGATTGTGGAGCAATCTCCCCAGTTCTCTTACCATATCTATTACCTACAGATAAGTTATTTTCAACAAGAGACATATGTGGAGTCTTTCAGAAGACTGGGAGGCAGTGATCCATTTGAGGCTGGCCCTGTTTTTTGGAGCTCTGCAAACCAGTCCTTGTTCTACTCCTTTCAGTGGGAGGAAAGAACTTGGATAGGCCCCAAGATGAGACCATTTCTCAGGCCTTGTCTGAATGACTTGGGTAACCTAGCGGTGTTAACAAAGAGTCATTTGGTCAGGGGGTAAGTATCCAGCCCCCCTGGGTCCACTAGGACAGCATGCAGGGACGGTGGTCTGGGGCAAACAGACCTTAAATGGGTGCCCAGTCTTCTACTGGTGAATAGCACCAAGATGCACAACAACACCTGGAGAGCAGCAGGACATCAAAAAGCATGAGAGAGACAGGAGAAAGAAAACCAGGAACTGGTTCACTAGCCCTACACCCTTATCTTTAGGCCTTCAGCTCACTAGGCCTCCATCCTCCCCCTCAGCTAAACACTTTCCCTTGGGCCTACACCCTTCGACCTTCAGCTTAATAGCCCTTTGCCCTTAAGCATTCAGCTCAATAGCCCTTCCTTCCTTTTGGGCCTACACACTTTCCATTAGGCATTCAGCTCACTATCCCTACTACATTCCCCTTAGGCCTTCAGGTAACTAAACCTTTGCATTCCCCTTAGGATTACACCCGTCCCCTCAGCTAAACACTTTCCCTCAATCTTCAGCTCACTAGCACTGTGCCCATTCACTCGGGCCTACACCCTTCCCCTCAGCTACACACTTTCCCTCGGGCCTACACCCTTCCCCTCAGCTACACACTTTCCCTCGGGCCTACACCCTTCCCCTCAGCTACACACTTTTCCTCGGGCCTACACCCTTCCCCTCAGCTACACACTTTCCCTCAGGCCTACACCTTTCCCCTCCAGCTAATCACTTTCCCTCTGGCCTACACCCTTCCCCTCCAGCTAAGCACTTTCCCTCGGGCCTACACCCTTCCCCTCCAGCTAAACACTTTCCCTCAAATCTTCAGCTCACTAGCACTGTACCCTTCCCCTTGGGCCTACACACTTCTCCTCCAGCTAAACACTTTCCCTCGGGCCTACTCCCTTCCCCTCCAGCTAAACACTTTCCCTCAAATCTTCAGCTCACTAGCACTGTGCCTTTCCCCTCGGGCCTACACCCTTCCACTCAGCTAAACACTTCCCCTCGGGCCTACACCCTTTCCCTCGGGCCTATACCCTTCCCCTCCAGCTAAACACTTTCCCTCAAATCTTCAGCTCACTAGCACTGTGCCCTTCCCCTTGTGCCTACACCCTCCCCTCAGCTAAACACTTTCCCTCAAATCTTCAGCTCACTAGCACTGTGCTCTTCCCCTTAGGACTACACCATTCTCCTCCAACTAAACACTTTCCCTCAAATCTTCAGCTCACTAGCACTGTGCCCTTCCCCTTGTGCCTACACCCTCCCCTCAGCTAAACACTTTCCCTCGGGCCTACACGCTTCCCCTCCAGCTAAATACTTTCCCTTGGGCCCACGCCCTTACACTCAGCTAAACACTTTCCCTCAAATCCTCAGCTCACTTTCACTGTGCCCCTCCCCTGAAGCCTACACCCTTCCCCTCCAGCTAAATACATTCCCTCAAATCTTCAGCTCACTAGCACTGTGCCTTTCCCCTTGTGCCTACACCCTCCCCTCAGCTAAACACTTTTCCTCAAATCTTCAGCTCACTAGCACTGTGCCTTCCCCTCCAGATAAATACATTCCCTCAGGCCTACACCCTGCCCCTCCAGATAAATACATTCCCTCAGGCCTACACCCTTCCCCTCCAGCTAAATACATTCCCTCAGGCCTACACCCTGCCCCTCCAGCTAAACACTTTCCCTCAAATCTTCAGCTCACTAGCACTGTGCCCTTCCCCTTATGCCTACACCCTTCCCCTTTCCCTCAGATCTTCAGCTCACTAGCACTGTGCCCTTCCCCTTAGGCCTACACCCTTCCCCTTTCCCTCAGATCTTCAGCTCACTATCACTGAGCCCTTCCCCTCGGGCCTACACCCTTCCCCTTTCCCTCAGATCTTCAGCTCACTATCACTGAGCCCTTCCCCTCGGGCCTACACCCTTCCCCTTTCCCTCAGATCTTCAGCTCACTATCACTTAGCCCTTCCCCTCGGGCCTACACCCTTCCACTCAGCTAAACACTTTCCCTCAAATCTTCAGCTCACTAGCACTGTGCCCCTCCCCTTAGGCCTACACCTTTCCCCTCCAGCTAAATACTTTCCTTCAGGCCTACATGCTTCCCCTCAGCTAAACATTTTCCCTCGGGCCTACACCCTTGCCCTCAGCTAAACACTTTCCCTCAAATCTTCAGCTCACTAGCACTGTGCCCTTCCCCTCCAGCTAAATACATTCCCTCAGGCCTACACCCTTCCCCTCCAGCTAAATACATTCCCTCAGGCCTACACACGGCCCCTCCAGCTAAATACATTCCCTCAGGCCTACACCCTGCCCCTCCAGCTAAATACATTCCCTCAAATCTACAGCTCACTAGCACTGTGCTCTTTCCCTTCAGCTAAATACATTCCCTCTGGCCTACACCCTTCCCCTCCAGCTAAACACTTTCCCTCAAATCTTCAGCTCACTAGCACTTTGCCCTTCCCCTTAGGCCTACACCCTTCCCCTTTCCCTCAGATCTTCAGCTCACTAGCACTGTGCCCTTCCCTTTGGGCCTACACCCTTCCACTCAGCTAAACACTTTCCCTCAAATCTTCAGCTCACTAGCATTGTGCCCTTCCCCTTGGGCCTACACCCTCCCCTCAGCTAAACACTTTCCTTCAAATCTTCAGCTCACTAGCACTGTGCCCCTCCCCTGAGGCCCACACCCTTCCCCTACAGCTAAATACTTTCACTCAGGCCTACACCCTTCTCCTCCAGCTAAATGCTTTCCCTCAAACCTTCAGCTCACTTGCACTGTGCCCCTCCCCTTAGGCCTACACCCTTCCGCTCCAGCTAAATACTTTCCTTCAGGCCTACACGCTTCCCCTCAGCTAAACATTTTCCCTCGGGCCTACACCCTTGCCCTCAGCTAAACACTTTCCCTCAAATCTTCAGCTCGCTAGCATTGTTCCCTTCCCCTTGGGCCTACACCCGTCCACTCAGCTAAACACTTTCCCTCGGGCCTACACCCTTCCCCTCCAGCTAAATACTTTCCTTCAGGCCTACACGCTTCCCCTCAGCTAAACATTTTCCCTCAAATCTTCAGCTCACTAGCACTGTGCCCTTCCCTTTGGGCCTACACCCTCCTCTCAGATAAACACTTTCCCTCAAATCTTCAGCTCACTAGCACTGTGCCCTTCCCCTCAGGCCTACACCCTTCCCCTCCAGCTAAACACTTTCCCTCAAATCTTCAGCTCACTAGCACTGTGCCCCTCCCCTTAGGCCTACGCCCTTCCCCTCCAGCTAAATACTTTCCCTCAAATCTTCAGCTCACTAGCACTGTGCCCCTCCCCCTTAGGCCTACACCCTTCCCCTCCAGCTAAATACTTTCCCTTGGGCCTACACCCTTCCCCTCAGCTAAATGCTTTCCCTTGGGCCTACACCCCTTCCCCTTAGACCTTCAGCTTACTTGCCCTTCCACTTAGGCATTCAGCTCAATAGCCCTTCCTTCTTTTTGGGCCTACACATTCCCATTAGGCCTTCAGCACACTAGTCTTTCCTCTTAGGCCTACACACTGCTTTTTAGGCCTTCAGCTCACTAGCCCTTCACCCTTCCCCTTAGGCCTACACTCTCCTCTCAGCTAACCCTTCCCCTTAGGAATTCAGGTCACTAGGGCTTCCCCCTTCTCCCTAGGCCTTCAGCTTAGCGCTTCACCCTTCCCCTTAGTTCTACACCCTCACCTCAGCTAACCCTTCCCCTTAGGCCTTCAGCTTAGTAGATCTTCACCCTTCCCCTTAGGCCATTAGGTCACTAGTGCTTCACCCTTCCCATTAGGCCTACACTATCCCCTCAGCTCACCCTTCCACTTAGGCATTCATTTCACTAGCACTTCACCCATCCTTTTAGGCCCACACCCTCCCCGCCGCTAACCATTCTCCTTAGGCCTTCAGCTCAGTAGCCCATCCCCTTCTGTGTAAGCCCAGGGGGTTAGGCTTAAGTGTAAGCCCAGGGGCTTAGGGTTAGGGCTTAACCCTTTGTAGTCTAAGGAAATTTTAGCAATTTTCTGAAATTTGCCTTTAAAGTACTTGTATTATATCACCCACATGTTTTATATCAAAACGTTCAGAATGATCTCAGCTGACAGAGCATTTTATGAAGAGATAATCTGTCTCTAACCCTGAAAAACTTAGATCCGATTTAAAAAAATCTTTATTGCTTATGAAAACATCCCTTTACTCATGACCATTTCTAATAAAACAAGCACTCAGTTAAACTTTTTTTTTTATTATTAATTCAACTTCAGAATGCTATTTGACAACAACAACAAACCCATTGTATTACCTATCAGTCTTCGGGACCCAATGATATTGCCCCTAACACACTAACCTCTTAAGGTGGAATTGCATAGTTCCACCTTAAACGCCCCATAGAAACCCATTATATTACCAATCCATCCTCGGAAAGCAACACTGCATACTTTAAAAAAATTACAAAAATTTAAACAAACATGACGAGACCATGACAATACTACTGTTGATTAGAGCATGCAGTGACGAGTTCAGGGATACCAAATTGAAGCAGATCGGACTTTTTGATCAAGACTTATTCAAGAAAATAGATACCCAATAAGAATCGGCCAATGCAAATAAACAGCCAATAGGGATCCACCATTTACGCATGCCAATAAGCCTCCGAAAATTAGCATGCCACTAGTCATTTTAACCGCATACTTAACTTTGATCTGTTCATTATTTTACGAGTGGTCAGAATGGAGTCGGGTATATTTATTCAAAATCTGGTGTCTGTAGCATTAAAATCAAGAAGAGTACTTAGATACTTAGAAAAACAGGCCTTTACCTGACCCTTTGGGCCTAACCCTTTTGTATTGAGCTTCGCTCCCTTGACCCTTTGGCCCTAGCCCTTTTGTATTGAGCTTTGCTCCCTTGACCCTTTGGGCCTAACCCTTTTGTATTGAGTTTTGCTCCCTTAACCCTCTAGTGTTTGTTCTTGTTTTGCTTTTGTTCTTTCGCCCTCTAGTGTTCGCCTTTGTTCTTTTGCTCTTGTTCTTTTGCTCTCGAGTGTTCGCTCTTGTTCTTTCGCTTTCTAGTGTTCGCCTTTGTTTTTTCGCTCTCGTTCTTTTGCCCTCTAGTGTTCGCTCTTGTTTTTTTGCCCTCTAGTGTTCGCCTTTGTTTTTTTGCCCTCTAGTGTTCGCCTTTGTTTTTTTTGCCCTCTAGTGTTCGCCTTTGATTTTTTGCTCTTGATTTTTTGCCCTCTAGTGTTCGCCTTTGTTTTTTTGCCCTCTAGTGTTCGCCTTTGTTTTTTTGCTCTCGTTCTTTTGCCCTCTAGTGTTCGCCTTTGTTCTTCGCTCTCGTTTTTTCGCCCTCTAGTGTTTGCCTTTGTTTTTTCGCTCTCGTTCTTTTGCCCTCCAGTGTTCACCTTAGTTCTTTTGCTCTTGTTTTTTCACCCTCTAGTGTACGCCTTTGTTCTTTTGCTCTTGTTCTTTTGCCCTCTAGTGTTCGCCTTTGTTTTTTTGCTCTCGTTCTTTTGGTCTCTAGTGTTCACTCTCATTCTTTTGCCCTTTAGTGTTCTCCTTTGTTCTTTTGCCCTCTAGTGTTCGCCTTTGTTTTTTCGCTCTTGTTCTTTTGCTTTCTAGTGTTTGCTCTTGTTTTTTTGCCCTCTAGTGTTTGCCTTTGTTCTTTTGCTCTCAACTTTTTCCTGCCTTTGCTCCCTTCTCTCGTTCTTTCACCCTCTAGTGTTTGCCTTTGTTTTTTTGCTCTTGTTCTTTTGCCCTCTAGTGTTCACTCTTGTTCTTTCGCCCTCTAGTGTTTGCCTTTGTTTTTTCGGTCTCGTTCTTTTGCCCTCTAGTGTTTGCCTTTGTTTTTTCGGTCTCGTTCTTTTGCCCTCTAGTGTTTGCCTTTGTTTTTTCAGTCTTGTTCTTTTGCCCTCTGGTGTTTGCCTTTGTTTTTTCGGTCTTGTTCTTTTGCCCTCTAGTGTTCGCTCTCGTTCTTTTGCCCTCTAGTGTTTGCCTTTGTTTTTTTCGGTCTTGTTCTTTTGCCCTCTAGTGTTTGCTCTCGTTCTTTTGCCCTCTAGTGTTTGCTCTCGTTCTGTCGCCCTCTAGTGTTTGCTCTTGTTCTGTCGCCCTCTAGTGTTTGCTCTCGTTCTGTTGCCCTCTAGTGTTTGCCCTCGTTCTGTCGCCCTCTAGTGTTTGCTCTCGTTCTGTTGCCCTCTAGTGTTTGCCCTTCTGCTCTCAACTTTTTCCTGCCTAATTTTTTTTTTTTTATGGACCCCAGGGCTTAGGACTTAGGGTTAAGGGACTTAGGGTATGCGGTTAAAACGACTAGTGGCATGCTAATTTTTGGAGGCTTATTGGCATGCGTAAATGCTGCATCCCTATTGGCTGTTTATTTGCATTGGCTGATTCTTATTGGGTGTCTATTTTCTTGAATAACTCTTTATCAAAAAGGCCGATCTGCTTCAATTTGGTATCCCTGAACTCGTCACTGCATGCTCTAAACATGTTTTAGAGGTCTTGTCATGTTTGTTTAAATTTTTGTAATTATTTGAAAGAATGCAGTGTTGCTTTCCAAGGATGGATTGGTAATATAATGGGTTTCTATGGGGCGTTTAAGGTGGAACTATGCAATTCCACCTTAAGAGGTTAGTGTGTTAGGGGCAATATGATTGGATCCTGAGGACTGATGGGTAATACAATGGGTTTATTGTTGTTGTCATATAGCATTCTGAAGTTGAATAATAAAAAAAAAGTTTAACTTAGTGCTTGTTTTATTAGAAATGGACATGAGTAAAGGAATGTTTTCATAAGCAATAAAGATTTTTTTTTAATCGGATCTAAGTTTTTCAGGGTTAGAGACAGATTATCTCTTCGTAAAATGCTCTAGGTCAGCTGAGATCATTCTGAACGTTTTGATATAAAACATGTGGGTGATATAATACAAGTACATTAAAGGCAAATTTCAAACTTGTTAAAATTTCCTTAGACTACAAAGCGTTAACTTTGATCGGTTCATTATTTTACATTTGGTCAGAATGGAGTCAGGTGTATTCATTCAAAATCTGGTGTCTGTAGCATTAAAATGAAGAAGAGTACTTAGATACTTAGAAAAACAGGCCTATACCTGACCCTTTGGGCCTAGCCCTTTTGTATTGAGTTTCGCTCCCTTAACCCTCTAGTGTTTGCTCTTGTTTCGCTCTCGTTCTTTCGCCCTCTAGTGTTCGCCTTTGTTTTTTCGCTCTCGTTCTTTCGCCCTCTAGTGTTTGCCCTTGTTCTTTTGCCCTCTAGTGTTCGCCTTTGTTTATTCGCCCTTGTTCTTTTGCCCTCTAGTGTTCACCTTTGTTTGTTTGCCTTTGTTCTTTTGCTCTTGTTTTCTTGCCCTCTAGTGTTCGCCTTTGTTTTTGCGCCCTCGTTCTTTTGCCCTCTAGTGTTCGCCTTTGTTTTTTCGCCCTCGTTCTTTTGCCCTCTAGTGTTCACCTTTGTTCTTCTGCTCTCGTTCTTTTGCCCTCTAGTGTTCACCTTTGTTTGTTCGCCTTTGTTCTTTTGCTCATTTTTTTGCCCTCTAGTGTTCGCCTTTGTTCTTCCGCTCTCGTTCTTTCGCTCTCATTCGTTTGCCCTCTAGTGTTCGCCTTTGTTCTTCCGCTCTCGTTCTTTCACTCTCGTTCGTTTGCCCTCTAGTGTTCGCCTTTGTTCTTCCGCTCTCGTTTTTTCGCTCTCGTTCGTTTGCCCTCTAATGTTCGCCTTTGTTCTTCCGCTCTCGTTCTTTTGCCCTCTAGTGTTTACCTTTGTTCTTCCGCTCTCGTTCTTTCGCTCTCGTTATTTTGCCCTCTAGTGTTCGCTCTCGTTCTTTTGCCCTCTAGTGTTCGCCTTTGTTTTTTCGCTCTCGTTCTTTCGCCCTCTAGTGTTCACTCTTGTTCTTTCGCCCTCTAGTGTTCGCCTTTGTTTTTTAGCTCTCGTTCTTTTGCCCTCTAGTGTTCGATCTTGTTCTTCCGCTCTCGTCCTTTCGCTCTCGTTCTTTTGCCCTCTAGTGTTTGCCTTTGTTCTTCCGCTCTCGTTCGTTTGCCCTCTAGTGTTCGCTCTTGTTCTTTCGCCATCTAGTGTTTGCCTTTGTATTTTCGCTCTCGTTCTCTTGCCCTCTAGTGTTCGCTCTTGTTCTTCCGCTCTCGTTCTTTTGCTCTCATTTTTTTGCCCTCTAGTGTTCGCCTTTGTTCTTCCGCTCTCATTCTTTTGCTCTCGTTCTTTTGCCATCTAGTGTTTGCCTTTGTATTTTCGCTCTTGTTCCTTTGTCCTCTAGTGTTCACTTTTATTTTTTTGCCCTCTAATGTTCGCCTTTGTTCGTTTGCCCTCTAGTGTTCGCCTTTGTTCTTTTGCTCTTGTTCAATAAACTTAAATACATAACATTAGAGAAAATTCCATATTCCAGATGTAACAGTATCTTTTCAGAAATTGCAATTAATTATCTACAAGTTGATTTTATTGAGAGGAAAATGCTTGCTGTTTTTGCATAATTTGTCTATACTTATTTTGTGTGAAAATTCCATGTTCAAAATTCATCTAAAATCCGTCAGTCACCACAGTATTTATAGAACACTTGGACAGAAGGACAGCAAGATGAGGTAAAATACTCTTTGAATACATATATTTTAGCAACGGAATCTGTGACATCCCCTGATTCCACTTTATGTTTCTGTGGTAATTCACTGTACTGTCTTTTTTGTTCCTTTATTTTTAAATTTGAACTCATCTCTTCAGCCATTTGAAATGATACTGTAACAGAAAATTCTGTTTCCTCTGTTTGCCGTATGTACAATAAACCAAAAGTTAGACTCTTAATTACCTTAAAAAACACTTTTATTTTGTCTGCTAGGGGTAAAAATGTGTAGGTAGAAAAGGAAAATAATATTGATAGTTGTTTAAATGATGTTGCCACTGGTTAAATGTTAAACATTGACCTAGTTATGCATTTATTAAGTTTATAAATGTTTCTCTACAACACATCATTAGAAACCAAACCCTAACCCTATTGCACTTATAGCACACTTTAAGAAAACTTCTAGGCAACGTGAGGCTAATAAGTCTGCATTTAATTTATAATACTGCTTTGTAACTATAAAGGGTTTGTCTGTTTTTACTGATTTTGTGCTAAATCCCAGACATCCAGCCACACCCTAGGGCATATACTTGAACAGACAGCTGTTCTACCTACTGTGGGCATGTTTCTGTTGAACTTAGGCATGTCTCACAGTTTTGATTTTTGTTATCACATTAAAATGAGCCATCCTTTGGATGGAAAAAAATGTAGTTAATGTAAATTATAAGATGAATAATGCTCTTTAACACTTCACACATTGCTATCTACACAAATAAGAGTGTGTATATATTTATAACAAACAGATATTTTCTTCAAAATCCATATTATATTTCTGGGAGTTTCTAAATATGAATGCTGTTAATGGTAAAATTATATACCATGTAAAGAATAAATACATCAAATATTTAAAATGAAAAAGTAAGCCATTTAATAATAGGCCTTTTTTTTCTGTGGGGTCCCGGAAATTAAAGTGTTCATTACAATACTTGAAGATCAGTTCAGAGGTTACTCTTTCATATCATAATGGGAGTAATTTGGTTTCATTATAACTGATGTACAAGAAGACTGACTGTGTTCTCAACCCATTGAATGACTTTGTTTGATTTTTCCAAAATAGAAAAAAAAGTTTTTCTCCATTGCATACACAGGAAATGGAACTATGCACACAGTTCTGAAAACTTGAAGTTCACGTATCAACAACAATGGCTTTTTTTCACTGAAATATCATACTAAATTAGAGTTTTACAAATCTCTAAACACACACTCAATCAATCAATCAATCAAATTTTATTTATATAGCGCTTTTCACAACAAAAAGTCGTCACAAAGCAGCTTTACAGAGATCCGGGTCCAAGCCTCCTATGAGCAAGCCAGGGGCAACAGTGACAAGGAAAAACTCCCTCAGCACACGAGGAAGAAACCTTGGAAGGAACCAAGACTCATACGGGGAACCGATCCTCCTCGGGTCGACACCGGAGACACAACAGAGAACAGAACAGAAGTAAAAGTGAAATGATGACAGATGAAGGGGTTATAGTAATGTGAATGTAGTATATTAGTGATGTATTAGTCTGATGAAGGAGAAGGTGATCAGGGATTCTGTGTGAGTTAATATTAGGTGCAGAGTTAATCTGAGATAAAACAGCATGGCCAAGCATGATAGTGTAGATGAGACAAAGCCAGGATCTTGTACAGGATACACAGGGGCTTGATCGGGGCAACACCTGGAGAGCAGCAGGACATCTCAAAGCATGAGAGAGACAGGAGAAAGAAAACCAGACAAAGGGAACAAATAAAAATACAGAGGTTAGTGGGGTCATGGTAAAGAACGGGCAAATTTGTCCTGCAAAAAAAAACTGCATCATTTAGGAAACTTTGGTCACCTGGAAACACTGTCCTTCAAAATTCTACTTCCTGATACCATATAAGTCTCACTCATGTTGCACCTGATCTCTTGTAAGGGTATAAAAGAGGCAGGGTGTGGAGTAATCTGTTTCATGCCTTTTACAATAAATATATTTCTGTTTTTGTATCTGCCCTTTTTTTTTTCTTGTAGTGTTTCTCATTGTTTGATACGTATTATGTAAAATGGGTCATGTGTGTTACATACAGTTTACATGTAGGATTGTAAATGCTGTTTTGGGACAGAAACCTTACACTTCACCAAAATGAGAAAAAAAAACATTGATTTTCCACACCCTCATATGAATTTATATAACACATGTGTGTAGTGTTTTAGTGAAAGGAATCAGGTTTGAGGAGAGAGAACATGGTTCTCGGGGCTGTGTTTCGTTTGGCCAGAGATTTGTGGCTTTTTGACAAAGTACTAAACTTTTGAGGTTATTACTTCAGAACTTGCTGTAGCCCTTCAGTAAAATCACCATCAGCGGAAATACCCTCAAAAACAGCAAGAGGGTGTGTGTGTATTACAGAAATACATTAGGTCAAGAGGATTTCTCTTTCTCTTGAGACGAATGTGTGTTCCCCACAAAGAGGAGGAATCCCCATAACCTGATGAAGTCTGTTCCTGAGAACAGTGTCAGGGTTAAGCTTGTACTTATGGATAATGTAAGGCTAAGTGAGTTTCACATTTGTGTGTGTGTAACTCTGTATGTACGTAACTGTCGTTCATAAGAAAACAGTGAAGTCCACACCCAGAGAAAGATAGAGTCTAGGGCAGTGCTCCCTCTCACTCTCCCTTTAGTGCAGTTAGTGGCACCGTGGGACAGTCCAGCTCAGTCTTTGTGAGGCACTTTCACAGACTTGTTACAGCCAGCTTTTTTAATGGAAACTAACATGTGTGAGGGGTAAGCAGAGTACATCCAGTCTTCCAATGTATCCAACAGGCTAATGCCTCATAGCTAGCATTCACAGTTAATTTGTGAGTATTTTCCCGCCAAATCTACATTCTACATATTTAGGACAAATCTCTCGATTAATTTTCTTATTTTAACAGACTTTTATAGTTTAGATCAACAGTGTTTTCAGAGTCTCAGTCTGCTCTACATTTTTTTGCCAGTTTATATAAATAATTATTTAGGTATTTAATTTTCATTAAGTTTCATAAAGGAAATAGAAGTATAAATGTAGGGCTTAATAAAATGAATGAAATAACATCACGTTATTAAAATAATGTTGGTTTTACCAACAAAAACAACAACAACATGATTTAATATAGATTTTAACTAAGTCAGGGTTTAAAATTATGACTCAGCTGCATTTAGTTTGGAATGATATATTTGTTAAATCTTTTCCAATAAATTTTTTTATGTAAAAAATACAAAACCCATACCTTAATATAATACAGAATTTCTAGCAAAGCATTCATTCATTATCTGTAACTGCTTATCCAATTCAGGGTCACAGTAGGTCCAGAGCCTGCCTTGAATCATTGGGCACAAGGCAGGAATACACCCTGGAGGGGGCATCAGTCCTTCACAGGGCAACACAGACACACATTCTCTCACACCTACAGAAACTTTTGAGTCGCCAATCCACCTATCAACATGTGTTTTTGGACTGTGAGAGGAAACCCATGCAGACACAGGGAGAACACACCAACTCCTCACAGACAGTCACCCAGAGTGGGAATCGAACCCACAACCTCCAGGTCCCTGGAGCTGTGTGACTGCGACACTGCTAGCTGCGCCACCGTACCGCTCTAGCGATTAAATCTAAATGTATGATTTATTACATCATCCCCTTATTGTTATCAAACCTTTATAAGATAAAATGTTCACATACATTATTCATATGAATAGTTAATTAAAGGTAATTAATGCATGATTAAGTTAAAGCCCTGCCTTCTTCATCTACAGAGAGTGGACAGAGGAAATGAATTCCAGCGGTCATCCCTTTAAACAATGTAAAGGGAAGCATGTGAATTTATCAGAGATGAGAGAGGACCCCACACTAAACAACTAAACAACACCAGTAGATTGACCAGAGGAGGATGGGTCACCCCTTGTGAGCCTTGGTTCCTCCCAAGGTTTCTTCCTCAGCTGGGGGAGTTTTTCCTTGCCACTGTCGCCCCTGGCTTGCTCACTTGAGGGTTTTACAATTTGTTTTTACATTGACATACATGTCAAATCTTGTCTTACTGGAATTCTGTGAAGCCGCTTTGGGACAACATCAGTTGTGAAAAGCGCTATATAAATAAATTAGATTTGATTTGATACCTACCTGTGGTGGAGTCTGTCAGTGACAGGTATTGAAATTGATGATGCTGAAAATAATTTTCTATCGGCCAGTTCTTTAGATGATTTGGCTGATTTGGCTGATGATGAATTTCTTGCAGAAATTCACTACTTCTCTGGCATTTCAAAACAAGTCTTGCTATAGCAACTTTTGCTTCACCATTCTTCTGAGAGAGCTCCTGTTTTGGTATGCCAGGAAGTTCTGTAGGAAGTTTGCTCCTGTGTTCCGTGTCCTGGACACCAGACTCTACAAAAAAGAAATCTCATACTCTGTGGTGGTGCATCCACTGCACGTTAGAGGCTATGGGCAGTACCCACGTCTGCCCCGTAGACTTGATGCTCTGTGTGGCTACTCCCAAGGCCAAGTGTCATGGTGCTGTCAGGCTCCTTCAGACTGTCACCACCATAAGCTGAAGCTGGACAGACTGTGGGTGTAAACACTTGAGTCTGAGTATTATTATGTATGGGATAATGTGGCTATACCTTTCCACATGGAACCACACTGGACTCTGGGTGTGAGTCATAAAAAACTTTACAACAGCTTGAGACTGTGCAAGATCGCTGAACCCAATCTCTTGAGGATACCGGACACTGCACTAAATCAACAAAAGGCTGATGGAATACTGGGGGAACTGGCTTCAAAGTATGGTTTATAATCTGAATTATAATATCCCTCAGGGACTATCTAGCAGTTTTGTCTGTTCTGTTTCCCTGAGGGCCTCTGTTTTTCAGCACAGGGATTTTTATTAGTCTTGTATTAAAATGATGAAATGCTTTTTAAGAATGCTTTAACAGGTTGTTTACATTCCCCTACACTGCTCACATTCTCCACCTAAAGAATGGAAAGCTGTAATTTTAGCACTTTGAGATTTCCTTGAAATGTAAAGTATCACACCCTCATCCTGTCATGTCTGTTTTCCATGCCATGTGCTCTCTCAGCACATGGCTCTGTCTGTTATTCTCCATGTCTCCGCCCTTGTCCTGCCTTTGTTCCGCCTCCTTGTCCATAATCCTCGTTATCTGTTTCAGGTGTGTCTTGTCTGTATTTAAGTTCCCTTGTGTCATTTCCTTGTATTGGTCATTCATTTTGTTTCCTATTTCAAGTCATCTCATTTCTTTCCTCCAAGTCTTGTTGTTTCTCTTCCAGTGTTTCCATGTCTTGTTCCTTAGTCCGGTATGTCTTTCTCTGTCGTCTCCTCATTCTAAGTCCTAGTATTGTTACACTCTCCATGTCTATGTTTGTCTGTTTAGCTTATCGTGCTGTCATGTTGCTTAGTCCAGTCTGTCTATCTCTGTCATTTCCTCGTTTCATTTCCTATATCTTGTTGTTTCCATAGTTGCTTGTTTTTGGTTTGTTATATATTTTGTTTAAATAAAGGAACTGTGTTTTAGTGTGTGCATCCGTCTCCATCAGTCCACCCCATGTGATTCCTGACATAAAGTGCATTACAAATAAAATGTATTATTATGATTAATAATCTGATTGGTGTGATTACTGGTATGAGTAATGGCAGAGAGAAAACATCAGCAGCGCTGCACAACCCAGTGAACAGAACAGAGAGGACCAATCAGCAGTGTTTAATTTTTATGTAATACTTCCGAAATGTTTAAAATACTTTCAGTTAAATTCTAGGCCCAGGGTAGTGCACTTTGTGTGGATTGTGATGATTATAAGTAGCGATGGGATGAGTGAGACTTTTCAAACTGCAACACATTTGAAGCCAAAATATTTTTATGCTTTAACACACCTTTACTATGCCACCTGTTGTTCCAATAAAAATACTGCACTACAGTTTCCTGATTCACTGTAGATTGTCTGAACTGACACCAAAGCACCAGGTAGTCTCTTTTACTTTGACGCTTGCATTTCATCTGAGAATAATTTTTTTTACTTGCATAAAAATAATGTTAAAAAATATTGAATGTTAAATTTTAAAAAAGGCCATCATTGAATATGAATGTAGAATTTACAACTTTTAAACACAAACATAAATAACAGAAAATTAGTTAAATATCTCAAGAATATATTTTTTTTTGCTGTAGTGGGACATGAATTGAAAACTTGAACATCCTTGTGTTCAAAATGGTAAAGCAAATGGAAGCTTATACATGGAAAATGTTCATATGTCCAGTAACTATGCCAAAACCTGGTGGGCATTTTATGACAATGCAACAGAATGCATAGGGCAGTGAGAGGAGAGAGTTGGTTCTGGGAGCTCTGGAACTTTGTTTGGGGCATTATGAGAGGAGGGAGCTGGTCCCTAGGAGGTCTGGAACATAGAGCACTGTTCAAAAATAAAACAATCATTCATTATCTGTAACCGCTTATCCAGTTCAGGGTCACGGTGGGTCCAGAGCCTTCCTGGAATCATTGGGCGCAAGGCACAAATACACCCTGGAGGGGGCACCAGTCCTTCACAGGGCAACACAGACACACACACATTCACACCTATGGACACTTTTGAGTCGCCAATCCACCTACCAATGTGTGTTTTTGGACTGTGGGAGGAAACCAGAGCACCCAAAGGAAACCCATACGGACACAGAGAACACGCCAACTCCTCACAGACAGTCACCCAGAGCGGGAATCGAACCCACAACCTCCATGTCCCTGGAGCTGTGTGACTCTACCTGCTGCACCACCATGCCGCCAAAATAAAACATGACTAAACAAATTAAATGTAAATTTGACAACTATGTGAAAAAAATATCCACTGCTCAAGAAGTTCTAAACTTTCTAATTTGAAGCCACATGTGTAACTGAAAATGACAATATTTTGGGGTGTATCTAGAATTGAGCTCAGAAGATACATTCAATACAGACTAACCAATGTGAATGTTCATATCTAATACACTACACATAACCCTGTCACTGTTCCCTTGATTTAGAACAGATTTAGAACATTAATATACTAATCTCCCTCAGTGCACCAGACCTCAAAAACTACAAACAGTAGACTAAGGAGCAATCAACAGCATCAAAGCTCCATTCAAGACAGGGAGATGACATAATTTATGGAACCTGAGGGTAATTTTAATGAGTGTAGTTTATGTTTTTATATCCAAACCTGACACTGAGCCACTTGTCCCAAACTCCTTAGGTCTGTGAGAAATGGTTAGAACATGTACAGGGAAATAATTTGCATATTCACGTCTGGCCTCAAACACAACTGCGCATTCACCATCCATGTGATTATTAGGAAGTTAGATATCAGGCCTGTTTGGCCCTTGTTCAGAACAGAACATAGAGGACTGGAGGTAGACATCTAATTAACTTTGCTAAGCTCTCTGGTTCTAGAAACGTGCTATCTGATTGCAACCATTTGGGATTCCAATGTAGTGTGAGCGTCATTGGAATGAGTGCAAAATGTATTTTCAAGTTAAAACCTGACATTGAACCACTTTCCCTTGACTGATAGGGCCTGGTTTTGCTCACACCTGCTCCGTTTTGAACAGAGCACACAATCATACAGAAAACAAACCACAGGTCAGTACAATAAATCTCTAGTATGAACTAAATCACAGGGATGCTGGGAAATAGTTTGCATATCCCCACCTGGCCTCAAACACAACAGAATATTCACCATTAACATGATTATTATGAAGTTAGATATCAGGCCTGTATGTCCTCTGTTCAGGTCAGAAACAAAACAGCCAGGATCTCTCTGATTCTAGACATATGGCACTTGTCTGCTATCAGTTTACAACCATTTGGGATTCCAATGTTGCAACCCACTGGTTCATTCCTGAAAAATGTTTCAATGTGATGCTGTGGAATAGGTAAGGTAAGGAAGCTATCTGCTTGATTGGAGCTCCAGCCTAAATGACCTGGCAGGGCTGATCAATAATGTGATTTCTGTGGGTCATTTCATTGGGTGAAACTTATGTTTTCATGTACTTACCTGACATTTAGACACTTGCCCCAAACTGATAGGGGTTTGCTCCCACCTCCTCCTTTTCTTGAATGGAGCCCACAATCATACACAATCAAAGTAAAATAGCACAAATCAGTACAAGGACAAAATATCTTGGTAGTGCAGTTATAAGGAATTGCTCCATCATATATAAGGTTACTGGTTCAAACCCAGCACAATAAAAATTGCTCATGAGCACAGTGGTGTTTTTCCTTTGGAAAAAGGGTAATAAAATAAAGTAATGAAATAAAATGAACTAAAAGATTACAAAATAAACATAACAGCAGCTCTGAGCTTGGGTCCACAACCCAACCACAGATCAGTACAAGGAATCTTGTTTGTGGTGTATTAACTACAACACAGGGATGCTGAGAAATAATTAGCATATCCATATCTAGACTCAAACAAAACTAAGTATTCACATTTAGTGCAATTATTATGAAGTGAAATATGAGGCCTGTCAAAGGTTGCTGGTCCAAACTCTCCTCAATACAATTTACACATAAGCACAGTAGTATTATTATGTTCCTTTGAAGAAGAGGATAATAAAACAAACTAATTAAATAAAAAAACACTAAAGATACAACACAATAAACAAAACAAAATGTCTGCACTCAGGTCCACAACCCCTTCCTGTCATGTAACAACATGTCTGATTTGTTCTCACTAGTTACACTGCAGCTCCAGCTCAAAACATCTAACAGGTCTGATCAGAAGCACAATACATGAAGGTCATTTTAATGAGTGCAGTTTATGTTCTTATATTCAAACCTGACAATGATTGATTGATCAATTGACTTGTCCCTAATTCACTGGATCTGTGTTTGCTCCCCTCTGCTCAATTTAAAACAGAGCATACAATCATACAGAAAACAAGCCTCAGATCATCCACAGACCAGTACAAGGATTCTGGTGGATGGTGGATGAACTAAAACACAGGGATGCTGGGAAATAATTTTCATATCCACTTCTGGCCTCAAACACCGACACACACACACACAAAAACAACAACAACAACAACGTTGAGGGGTTTCAAAGCAGTTCTGGTAGTGCAGTGGTAAGAAACTACTCCATCATACTAAAAGTTGTTGGATCAAACCCAGCTCAGTACAACTTGCTCATGAGTACACTGGTATTTTGATGTTCCTTTTGAAAAAATAATAAAACAAACAAATTAAACAAAAAGAACTAAAGCATTACAAAATAAACATAACAACAGCTCTAAACTTGGGTCCACAACCCAAGCCAAAGATCAATACAAGGAATCTGGTGGATGGTGTATTAACAAAAACACAGGGACGCTGGGAAATAATTAGCATATCCATATCTGGTCTCAAACACAACAAAGTATTCACCATCAGGGTGATTATTATGTAGTGAAATATCAGGCCTATCAAAGGTTGCGGGTCTTAACTCTGCTTAATACAACTTACACATTAGCACACTAGTATTTCGATGTTCCTTTGAGAAAAAGAACAAAAAAAACAAAACACAAGAGCTCTGCACTCAGAGCCACAACACCACTTTACCATCATATAATAACATGCTCATTTTGGAACAAAGCATACAATCCTACAGAAAACAAGATTCAGACTATCCACAGACCAGTGCAAGGATTCTGGTGGATGGTGTACTACCAAAAACACAGGGATGTTGGGAAATAATTTGCATATCCACAGCTGATCTGAAACACACACACACACACACACATACAGCACATACAAAAAACAACTTTGGGCAAATTTAGAGTGGTGCTGCTAGTGCAGTGATAAGGTATTATTCTATCATACTAAAGGTTGCTGGTTCAAACCCAGCTCAGTACAACTTGCTCATGAGTGCACTGTGTTTTTGATGTTCCTTTTGAACACAACTTGGGTCCACAACCCAAGCCACAGACCAGTACAAGGAACCTGGTGGATCGTGTATTAATTAAAACACATCTGGCCTCCAACACAACAAAGTATTCACCATCAGGGTAATTATTATGAAGTGAAATATCAGGCCTGTCAAAGGTTGCTGGTCCAAACTCTCCTCAATACAGCTTGCAAATTAGCAAACAAGTATTTTGATGTTCCTTTGAAGAAAAGGATAATAAACAAAAAAAATCTAAATTTTGTCCTCACTACTATCTATATATCAGTGTGCTCAAGATGTATTGTGCTGGGTTTGAACCAGCAACCTTTAGTGTGAGAGAGTAGTTCTTTACCACTGCACTACCAGAGACACTTTGCAGCTACTCAAAGTTGTTTTTTTGTCTTTGGGGCCAGATGTGGCTAAGCAAAATATTTCCCAGATGCAGGAATGCTAGGAAGTCATTTGTATATCCACATATGATTGGGCCACAAGTTAATATATTCATCTTTATTCACCCTCACTGTGATTACTATGAGTTAGAGATGAGGTCTATCAAGCTGTGCCTAGGATCAGGAGGGGGCGGGCTGATGGTAGAAGCTTGACAAGGCTGTTGAATGCTCTGGTTTCAGAGGTTTAACTCTTGTCCGCCATCAGTTCACAACTCATTGGAGTTCCAATGTAGTAGAAGCTTGGTATCTTCCTGAAAGTATTTCAAGGTGCATGCCCTGGGATCTGTAAGGAAGCTATCCGCTGCATTGGAGCTCCAGCCAAAACTGTTTGGGAGGTGACGTATTGCACGGGACCTACCTTCCCGGGTTTTGGTTCAGTCACCTGGCAACGGGTGGCTGGGGCAGGGTTTCCAGTTCTTTCTGGGCTCTAGGAAGTAATGCTTTAATTACTCCTGAGATCTTAGAGAACTTGGATAGGCCCCAAGATGAGACCATTTCTCAGGCCTTGTCTGAATGACTTGGGTAACCTAGCGGTGTTAACAAAGAGTCATTTGGTCAGGGGGTAAGTATCCAGCCCCCCTGGGTCCACTAGGACAGCACGCAGGGACGGTGGTCTGGGGCAAACAGACCTTAAATGGGTGCCCAGTCTTCTACTGGTGAATAGCACCAAGATGCACAACACCTGGAGAGCAGCAGGACATCACAAAGCATGAGAGAGACAGGAGAAAGAAAAACAGAAACTGGTTCACTAGCCCTACACACTTCTCTTTAGGCCTTCAGCTCACTAGGTCTACAACCTCTTCTCAGCTAAACACTTTCCGTTGGGCCTATAACCTTCCACTTACTAGCTTACTAGCTCTTCGCACTTAGGCATTCAGCTCAATAGCTGTCCCGTCCTTGGGCCTACATCTTCCCCTCAGCTAAAACACTTTCCCTTGAGACTATGCCCTTCCCTTTACTAGCCCTTCGCCCTTAGGCATTCAGCTCAATAGCCGTTCCTTCCTTGGGCCTACATGCTTCCCCTCAGCTAAACCCCTTTCCCTCGGGCCTACGCCCTTCCCCTCAGCTAAACCTCTTTCCCTCGGGCCTACGCCCTTCCCCTCAGCTAAACCCCTAGCCCTTGGGCCTACGCCCTTCCCCTCAGCTAAACCAATAGCCCTTGGGCCTACGCCCTTGCCCTCAGCTAAGCCACTATCCCTTGGGCCTAAGCTTTTCATCTCAGCTAAACCACTTTCCCTTGTGCCTACGCCCTTCCCCTCAGCTAAACCACTAGCTCTCGGGCCTACGCCCTTCCCCTCAGCTAAACCCCTAGCCCTCGGGCCTACGCCCTTCCCCTCAGCTAAACCCCTAGCCCTCGGGCCTACGCCCTTGCCCTCAGCTAAACCACTAGCCCTTGGGCCTACGCCCTTGCCCTCAGCTAAACCACTAGCCCTTGGGCCTACGCCCTTGCCCTCAGCTAAACCACTAGCCCTTGGGCCTACGCCCTTGCCCTCAGCTAAACCACTAGCCCTTGGGCCTACGCCCTTCGCCCTCAGCTAAACCACTAGCCCTTGGGCCTACGCCCTTCGCCCTCAGCTAAACCACTAGCCCTTGGGCCTACGCCCTTCGCCCTCAGCTAAACCACTAGCCCTTGGGCCTACGCCCTTCGCCCTCAGCTAAACCACTAGCCCTTGGGCCTACGCCCTTCGCCCTCAGCTAAACCACTAGCCCTTGGGCCTACGCCCTTCGCCCTCAGCTAAACCACTAGCCCTTGGGCCTACGCCCTTCGCCCTCAGCTAAACCACTAGCCCTTGGGCCTACGCCCTTCGCCCTCAGCTAAACCACTGGCCCTTGGGCCTACGCCCTTCGCCCTCAGCTAAACCACTGGCCCTTGGGCCTACGCCCTTCGCCCTCAGCTAAACCACTAGCCCTTGGGCCTACGCCCTTCGCCCTCAGCTAAACCACTAGCCCTTGGGCCTACGCCCTTCGCCCTCAGCTAAACCACTAGCCCTTGGGCCTACGCCCTTCGCCCTCAGCTAAACCACTAGCCCTTGGGCCTACGCCCTTCGCCCTCAGCTAAACCACTAGCCCTTGGGCCTACGCCCTTCGCCCTCAGCTAAACCACTAGCCCTTGGGCCTACGCCCTTCGCCCTCAGCTAAACCACTAGCCCTTGGGCCTACGCCCTTCGCCCTCAGCTAAACCACTAGCCCTTGGGCCTACGCCCTTCGCCCTCAGCTAAACCACTAGCCCTTGGGCCTACGCCCTTCGCCCTCAGCTAAACCACTAGCCCTTGGGCCTACGCCCTTCGCCCTCAGCTAAACCACTAGCCCTTGGGCCTACGCCCTTCGCCCTCAGCTAAACCACTAGCCCTTGGGCCTACGCCCTTCGCCCTCAGCTAAACCACTAGCCCTTGGGCCTACGCCCTTCGCCCTCAGCTAAACCACTAGCCCTTGGGCCTACGCCCTTCGCCCTCAGCTAAACCACTAGCCCTTGGGCCTACGCCCTTCGCCCTCAGCTAAACCACTAGCCCTTGGGCCTACGCCCTTGCCCCTCAGCTAAACCACTAGCCCTTGGGCCTACGCCTCTCTCCTCACTAGCTCTTCAAACTTAGACATTCAGCTCAATAGCTGTTTCTTCCTTGGGCCTACACGCTTCCCCCCCCCCACTAGCTCTTCAACCTTAGACATTCAGCTCAATAGCCGTTTCTTCCTTGGGCCTAGACGCTTCCCCCCCACCTAAACCACTAGCCCTCGGGCCTACGCCCTTCCCCTCAGCTAAACCACTAGCCCTCGGGCCTACGCCCTTCCCCTCAGCTAAACCACTAGCCCTCGGGCCTACGCCCTTCCCCTCAGCTAAACCACTAGCCCTCGGGCCTACGCCCTTCCCCTCAGCTAAACCACTAGCCCTCGGGCCTACGCCCTTCCCCTCAGCTAAACCACTAGCCCTTGGGCCTACGCCTTTCCCCTCAGCTACACCACTAGCCCTTGGGCCTAGGCCCTTCCCCTCAGCAGCTCTTCAACCTTAGGCATTCAGCTCAATAGCCGTTTCTTCCTTGGGCCTACACGCTTCCCCCTCCACCTAAACCAATATCCCTTGGGCCTACGCCCTTCCCCTCAGCTAAACCACTTTCCCTTGGGCCTACGCCCTTCCCCTCAGCTAAACCACTTTCCCTAGGGCCTGTGCCCTTCCCCTCAGTTAAACCACTTTCCCTTGGGCCTACGCCCTTCCCCCTCAGCTAAACCCCTTTCCCTCGGGCCTACGCCCTTCCCCTCAGCTAAACCCCTTTCCCTTGGGCCTACGCCCTTCCCCCTCAGCTAAACCCCTTTCCCTCGGGCCTACGCCCTTCCCCTCAGCTAAACCCCTTTCCCTCGGGCCTACGCCCTTCCCCTCAGCTAAACCCCTTTCCCTCGGGCCTACGCCCTTCCCCTCAGCTAAACCCCTAGCCCTTGGGCCTACGCCCTTCCCCTCAGCTAAACCCCTAGCCCTTGGGCCTACGCCCTCAGCTAAACCACTAGCCCTTGGGCCTTCGCCTTTCTCCTCACTAGCTCTTCAACCTTAGACATTCAGCTCAATAGCCGTTTCTTCCTCGGGCCTACGCCCTTCCCCTCAGCTAAACCACTAGCCCTTGGGCCTAGGCCCTTCCCCTCAGCAGCTCTTCAACCTTAGGCATTCAGCTCAATAGCCGTTTCTTCCTTGGGCCTACACGCTTCCCCCTCCACCTAAACCAATTTCCCTTGGGCCTACGCCCTTCCCCTCAGCTAAACCAATTTCCCTTGGGCCTACGCCCTTCCCCTCAGCTAAACCACTTTCCCTTGGGCCTACGCCCTTCCCCTCAGCTAAACCACGTTCCCTCGGGCCTACGCCCTTCCCCCTCAGCTAAACCACGTTCCCTCGGGCCTACGCCCTTCCCCCTCAGCTAAACCACGTTCCCTCGGGCCTACGCCCTTCCCCCTCAGCTAAACCACGTTCCCTCGGGCCTACGCCCTTCCCCCTCAGCTAAACTACTAGCCCTTGGGCCTATGCCCTTCCTCTCAGCTAAACCACTAGCCCTTGGGCCTATGCCCTTCCTCTCAGCTAAACCACTAGCCCTTGGGCCTACGCCCTTCCTCTCGGCTAAACGACTTTCCCTTGGGCCTACGCCCTTCCCCCTCAGCTAAACTACTAGCCCTTGGGCCTACGCCCTTCCCCCTCAGCTAAACCACTAGCCCTTGGGCCTATGCCCTTCCTCTCAGCTAAACCACTAGCCCTTGGGCCTACGCCCTTCCTCTCGGCTAAACGACTTTCCCTTGGGCCTACGCCCTTCCCCTCGGCTAAACCACTTTCCCTTGGGCCTACACCCTTCCCCCTCGGGCCTACGCCCTTCCCCCTCAGCTAAACCACTAGCCCTTGGGCCTACGCCTTTCTCCTCACTAGCTCTTCAACCTTAGACATTCAGCTCAATAGCCGTTTCTTCCTTGGGCCCACACGCTTCCCCCCCACCTAAACCACTTTCCCTCGGGCCTACGCCCTTCCCCTCAGCTAAACCACTAGCCCTCGGGCCTATGCCTTTCTCCTCAGCTAAACCACAAGCCCTTGGGCCTACGCCTTTCTCCTCACTAGCTCTTCAACCTTAGACATTCAGCTCAATAGCCGTTTCTTCCTTGGGCCTACGCGCTTCCCCCCCACCTAAACCACTTTCCCTTGGGCCTACACGCTTCCCCCTCAGCTAAACCACTTTCCCTCGGGTCTACGCCCTTCCCCTCAGCTAAACTACTAGCCCTTGGGCCTATGCCCTTCCCCTCAGCTAAACCACTAGCCCTTGGGCCTATGCCCTTCCCCTCAGCTAAACCACTAGCTCTCGGGCCTATGCCTTTCTCCTCAGCTAAACCACTTTCCCTCGGGCCTACGCCCTTCCCCTCAGCTAAACCACTAGCCCTCGGGCCTACGCCCTTCTCCTCAGCTAAACCACTTTCCCTCGGGCCTACACGCTTCCCCTCAGCTAAACCACTAGCCCTTGGGCCTATGCCTTCCCCTCAGCTAAACCACTAGCCCTTGGGCCTATGCCTTCCCCTCAGCTAAACCACTAGCCCTTGGGCCTATGCCTTCCCCTCAGCTAAACCACTAGCTCTTGGGCCTACGCCCTTCCCCTCAGCTAAACCACTAGCCCTTGGGCCTATGCCTTCCCCTCAGCTAAACCACTAGCTCTTGGGCCTACGCCCTTCCCCTCAGCTAAACCACTAGCCCTTGGGCCTATGCCCTTCCCCTCAGCTACACCACTAGCCCTTGGGCCTATGCCCTTCCCCTCAGCAGCTCTTCAACCTTAGGCATTCAGCTCAATAGCCGTTTCTTCCTTGGGCCTACACGCTTCCCCCCCACCTAAACCACTCGCCCTTGGGCCTACACGCTTCCCCCTCAGCTAAACCACTTTCCCTCGGGCCTATGCCCTTCCCCTCAGCTAAACCACTTTCCCTCGGGCCTACGCCCTTCCCCTCAGCTAAACCACTTTCCCTCGGGCCTACGCCCTTCCCCTCAGCTAAACCACTAGCCCTCGGGCCTATGCCTTTCTCCTCAGCTAAACCACTAGCCCTCGGGCCTACGCCCTTCCCCTCAGCTAAACAACTAGCCCTTGGGCCTACGCCCTTCCCCCTCAGCTAAACCACTAGCCCTTGGGCCTATGCCTTCCCCTCAGCTAAACCACTTTCACTCCGGCCTACGCCCTTCCCCTCAGCTAAACCACTTTCCCTCGGGCCTACGCCCTTCCCCTCAGCTAAACCACTAGCCCTCGGGCCTATGCCTTCCCCTCAGCTAAACCACGTTCCCTTGGGCCTACGCCCTTCCCCCTCAGCTAAACCACTAGCCCTTGGGCCTATGCCTTCCCCTCAGCTAAACCACTTTCCCTCAGGCCTACGCCCTTCCCCTCAGCTAAACCACTTTCCCTCTGGCCTACGCCCTTCCCCTCAGCTAAACCACTAGCCCTCGGGCCTATGCCTTCCCCTCAGCTAAACCACTAGCACTCGGGCCTATGCCCTTCCCCCTCAGCTAAACCACTAGCCCTTGGGCCTACGCCCTTCCCCCTCAGCTAAACCACTAGCCCTTGGGCCTATGCCTTCCCCTCAGCTAAACCACGTTCCCTTGGGCCTACGCCCTTCCCCCTCAGCGAAACCACGTTCCCTTGGGCCTACGCCCTTCCCCTCAGCTAAACCACGTTCCCTTGGGGCCTACGCCCTTCCCCCCTCAGCTAAACGACTTTCCCTTGGGCCTACGCCCTTCCCCCTCAGCGAAACCACTAGCCCTTGGGCCTACGCCCTTCGCCTCAGCTAAACCACGTTCCCTTGGGCCTACGCCCTTCCCCTCAGCTAAACCACTAGCCCTCGGGCCTATGCCTTTCTCCTCAGCTAAACCACTAGCCCTCGGGCCTACGCCCTTCCCCTCAGCTAAACTACGTTCCCTTGGGCCTACGCCCTTCCCCTCAGCTAAACAACTAGCCCTTGGGCCTACGCCCTTCCCCCTCAGCTAAACCACTAGCCCTTGGGCCTATGCCTTCCCCTCAGCTAAACCACTTTCACTCAGGCCTACGCCCTTCCCCTCAGCTAAACCACTTTCCCTCGGGCCTACGCCCTTCCCCTCAGCTAAACCACTAGCCCTCGGGCCTATGCCTTCCCCTCAGCTAAACCACGTTCCCTTGGGCCTACGCCCTTCCCCCTCAGCTAAACCACTAGCCCTTGGGCCTATGCCTTCCCCTCAGCTAAACCACTTTCCCTCAGGCCTACGCCCTTCCCCTCAGCTAAACCACTTTCCCTCTGGCCTACGCCCTTCCCCTCAGCTAAACCACTAGCCCTCGGGCCTATGCCTTCCCCTCAGCTAAACCACTAGCACTCGGGCCTTTGCCCTTCCCCTCAGCTAAACCACTAGCCCTTGGGCCTACGCCCTTCCCCCTCAGCTAAACCACTAGCCCTTGGGCCTATGCCTTCCCCTCAGCTAAACCACGTTCCCTTGGGCCTACGCCCTTCCCCCTCAGCGAAACCACGTTCCCTTGGGCCTACGCCCTTCCCCTCAGCTAAACCACGTTCCCTTGGGCCTACGCCCTTCCCCCTCAGCTAAGCGACTTTCCCTTGGGCCTACGCCCTTCCCCCTCAGCGAAACCACTAGCCCTTGGGCCTACGCCCTTCGCCTCAGCTAAACCACGTTCCCTTGGGCCTACGCCCTTCCCCTCAGCTAAACCATGTTCCCTTGGGCCTACGCCCTTCCCCTCAGCTAAACCACTTGCCCTTGGGCCTACGCCCTTCCCCCTCAGCTAAAACACTAGCCCTTGGGCCTACGCCCTTCCCCCTCAGCTACACCACTAGCCCTTGGGCCTATGCCTTTCACTCAGCTAAACCACGTTCCCTTGGGCCTACGCCCTTCCCCCTCAGCTAAACCACTAGCCCTTGGGCCTATGCCTTCCCCTCAGCTAAACCACTTTCCCTCAGGCCTACGCCCTTCCCCTCAGCTAAACCACTTTCCCTCTGGCCTACGCCCTTCCCCTCAGCTAAACCACTAGCCCTCGGGCCTATGCCTTCCCCTCAACTAAACCACTAGCCCTTGGGCCTACGCCCTTCCCCTCAGCTAAACCACTAGCCCTTGGGCCTACGCCCTTCCCCTCAGCTAAACCACTAGCCCTTGGGCCTACACCCTTCCCCCTCAGCTAAACCTCTAGCCCTTGGGCCTATGCCTTCCCCTCAGCTAAACCTTTTTCCCTTGGGCCTACGCCCTTCCCCCTCAGCGAAACCACTAGCCCTTGGGCCTACGCTCTTCCCCTCAGCTAAACCACGTTCCCTTGGGGCCTATGCCTTCCCCTCAGCTAAACCACGTTCCCTTGGGCCTATGCCTTCCCCTCAGCTAAACCACTTTCCCTCAGGCCTACGCCCTTCCCCTCAGCTAAACCACTTTCCCTCGGGCCTACGCCCTTCCCCTCAGCTAAACCACTAGCCCTTGGGCCTACGCCCTTCCCCCTCAGCGAAACCACTAGCCCTTGGGCCTACGCCCTTCCCCTCAACTAAACCACTAGCCCTTGGGCCTACGCCCTTCCCCTCAACTAAACCACTAGCCCTTGGGCCTACGCCTTTCTCCTCACTAGCTCTTCAACCTTAGACATTCAGCTCAATAGCCGTTTCTTCCTTGGGCATACACGCTTCCCCCCCCCCCCCCCACCTAAACCAATTTCCCTCGGGCCTACACGCTTCCCCCTCAGCTAAACCAGTAGCCCTTGGGCCTATGCCCTTCCCCTCAGCTACACCACTAGCCCTTGGGCCTATGCCCTTCCCCTCAGCAGCTCTTCAACCTTAGGCATTCAGCTCAATAGCCGTTTCTTCCTTGGGCCTACACGCTTCCATCCCCCCCCACCTAAACCAATTTCCCTTGGGCCTACGCCCTTCCCCCTCAGCTAAACCACTAGCCCTCGGGCCTATGCCTTTCTCCTCAGCTAAAACACTAGCCCTCGGGCCTATGCCCTTCCCCTCAGCTAAACCATGTTCACTTGGGCCTACACCCTTCCCCTCAACTAAGCCACTAGCCCTTGGGCCTACGCCCTTCCCCTCAGCTAAACCACTAGCCCTTGGGCCTACGCCTTTCTCCTCACTAGCTCTTCAACCTTAGGCATTCAGCTCAATAGCCGTTTCTTCCTTGGGCCTACACGCTTCCCCCCCCCCCCACCTAAACCAATTTCCCTTGGGCCTACGCCCTTCCCCCTCAGCTAAACCACTAGCCCTCGGGCCTATGCCTTTCTCCTCAGCTAAAACACTAGCCCTCGGGCCTATGCCCTTCCCCTCAGCTAAACCATGTTCACTTGGGCCTACGCCCTTCCCCTCAACTAAGCCACTAGCCCTTGGGCCTACGCCCTTCCCCTCAGCTAAACCACTAGCCCTTGGGCCTATGCCCTTCCCCTCAGCAGCTCTTCAACCTTAGACATTCAGCTCAATAGCCGTTTCTTCCTTGGGCATACACGCTTCCCCACCCCCACCTAAACCAATTTCCCTCGGGCCTACGCCCTTCCCCCTCAGCTAAACCACTCCCTTGGGCCTACGCCCTTCCCCCTCAGCTAAACCACTAGCCCTTGGGCCTAAGCCTTTCTCCTCACTAGCTCTTAAACCTTAGACATTCAGCTCAATAGACGTTTCTTCCTTGGGCCTACACACTTCCCCTCAGCTAAACCACTTTCCCTCGGGCCTACGCCCTTCCCCTCAGCTAAACCATGTTCCCTTGGGCCTACGCCCTTCCCCTCAGCTAAACCACTAGACCTTGGGCCTATGCCCTTCCCCTCAGCTAAACCACTAGCCCTTGGGCCTACGCCCTTCCCCTCAGCTAAACCACTAGCCCTTGGGCCTACGCCCTTCCCCTCAGCTAAACCACTAGCCCTTGGGCCTACGCCCTTCCCCTCAGCTAAACCACTAGCCCTTGGGCCTACGCCCTTCCCCTCAGCTGAACCACTAGCCCTTGGGCCTACGCCCTTCCCCTCAGCTGAACCACTAGCCCTTGGGGCCTACGCCCTTCCCCTCAGCTAAACCACTAGCCCTTGGGCCTACGCCCTTCCCCCCCTCAGCTAAACAACTAGCCCTTGGGCCTACGCCCTTCCCCTCAGCTACACCATTAGCCCTTGGGCCTATGCCCTTCCCCTCAGCTAAACCACTTTCCCTCAGACTTCAGTTAATAGCACTTTGCTTTTCCCCTCAGCTAAACCACTATCCATTGGGCCTATGCCCTTCCTCTCGGCTAAACGACTTTCCCTTGGGCCTACGCATTTCCCCTCGGCTAAACCACTATCCCTTGGGCCTACGCCCTTCCCCTCAGCTAAACCACTAGCCCTTGGGCCTACGCCCTTCCCCTCAGCTACACCACTAGCCCTTGGGCCTATGCCCTTCCCCTCAGCTACACCACTAGCCCTTGGGCCTATGCCCTTCCCCTCAGCTACACCACTAGCCCTTGGGCCTATGCCCTCCCTTCAGCTAAACCACTAGCCCTTGGGCCTACAACTATCCACTCAGCTAAACCACTATCCATTGGGCCTATGCCCTTCCTCTCAGCTAAACGACTTTCCCTTGGGCCTACACCTTTCCCCTCAGCTAAACCACTTTCCCATGGGCCTACGCCCTTCCCCTCAGCTGAACCACTAGCCCTTGGGCCTACGCCCTTCCCCTCAGCTGAATCACTAGCCCTTGGGCCTACGCCCTTCCCCTCAGCTAAACCACTAGCCCTTGGGCCTACGCCCTTCCCCTCAGCTAAACAACTAGCCCTTGGGCCTACGCCCTTCCCCTCAGCTACACCATTAGCCCTTGGGCCTATGCCCTTCCCCTCAGCTAAACCACTTTCCCTCAAGACTTCAGTTAATAGCACTTTGCTTTTCCCCTCAGCTAAACCACATTCCCTTGGGCCTACAACCTTCCACTTAGCTAAACCACTATCCATTGGGCCTATGCCCTTCCTCAGCTAAACCACTATCCATTGGGCCTACGCCCTTCCTCTCAGCTAAACCACTATCCATTGGGCCTACACCTTTCCCCTCAGCTAAACCACTATCCCTTGGGCGCCCTTCCCCCTCAGCTAAACCACTAGCCCTTGGCCTAAGCCCTTCCCCCTCACTAGCTCTTCAACCTTAGGCATTCAGCTCAATAGCCGTTTCTTCCTTGGGCCTACACGCTTCCCCCCCCCCCCCCCCCACCTA
Organism: Hoplias malabaricus; assembly: GCF_029633855.1. Lineage (NCBI taxonomy): Eukaryota > Metazoa > Chordata > Actinopteri > Characiformes > Erythrinidae > Hoplias > Hoplias malabaricus. The sequence continues at coordinate 1,870 of NC_089803.1, read as the reverse complement.
AACCAATTTCCCTTGGGCCTACGCCCTTCCCCCTCAACTAAACCACTAGCCCTCGGGCCTACGCCTTTCCCCTCAGCTAAACCACTTTCCCTTGGGCCTACAACCTTCCCCTCAGCTAAACCACTTTCCCTTGGGCCTACAACCTTCCCCTCAGCTAAACCACTATCCATTGGGCCTACGCCTTTCCCCTCGGCTAAACCACTTTCCATTGGCCTTGGCCTACGCCTTTCCCCTCGGCTAAACCACTTTCCCTTGGGCCTACGCCCTTCCCCTCAGCTAAACCACTTTCTCTTGGGCCTACAACCTTCCCCTCAGCTAAACCACTATCCATTGGGCCTACGCCCTTCCCCCTCGGCTAAACCACTATCCATTGGGCCTACGCCCTTCCCCTCGGCTAAACCACTAGCCCTTGGGCCTACGCCCTTCCCCTCGGCTAAACCACTAGCCCTTGGGCCTACGCCCTCCCCTTCGGCTAAACCACTAGCCCTTGGGCCTATGCCCTTCCCCTCGGCTAAACCACTAGCCCTTGGGCCTATGCCTTCCCTTCAGCTAAACCACTTTCCCTCAAGACTTCAGTTAATAGCACTTTGCTTTTCCCCTCAGCTAAACCACTAGCGCTTGGCCCTATGCCCTTCCCCTCAGCTAAACCACTAGCCCTTAAGCCTATGGCCTTCCCCCTCAGCTAAACTACTAGCCCTTGGGCCTACGCCCTTCCCCCTCAGCTAAACCACTAGCCCTTGGGCCTACGGCCTTCCCCCTCAGCTAAACCACGTTCCCTCGGGCCTACGCCCTTCCCCCTCAGCTAAACCACGTTCCCTCGGGCCTACGCCCTTCCCCCACAGCTAAACCACGTGCCCTCGGGCCTACGCCCTTCCACTCAGCTAAACTACGTGCCCTTGGGCCTACGCTCTTCCCCCTAGCTAAACTACGTGCCCTTGGGTCTACGCCCTTCCCCCTCAGCTAAACCATGTGCCCTCGGGCCTACGCCCTTCCCCCTCAGGCTTTCTGTGCACTAGTTCTTTAGGTAACTAACTCTTCACATTTCCCTTAAGCCTACCCCCTCCTCTCAGCTAATGCTTCCCCTTAGGCCATCAGCTAACCATTGCCCTTAGGCCTTCAGGTCACTAGCGCTTCACCCATCCCTTTAGGCCTACATCTTCCGACTGGGTTAGGGTTAAGTGGAAGCCCAGGGGCTTAGGGTTAGGGTTAAGTGGAAGCCCAGGCGCTTAGGGTTAGGGTTAAGTGGAAGCCCAGGGGCTTAGGGTTAGGGTTAAGTGGAAGCCCAGGGGCTTAGGGTTAGGGTTAAGTGGAAGCCCAGGGGCTTAGGGTTAGGGTTAAGTGGAAGCCCAGGGGCTTAGGGTTAGGGTTAAGTGGAAGCCCAGGGGCTTAGGGTTAGGGTTAAGTGGAAGCCCAGGGGCTTAGGGTTAGGGTTAAGTGGAAGCCCAGGGGCTTAGGGTTAGGGTTAAGTGGAAGCCCAGGGGCTTAGGGTTAGGGTTAGGGTTAGGGTTAGGGTTAAGTTAGGGTTAGGGTTAGGGTTAGGGTTAGGGTTAGGGTTAGGGTTAGGGTTAGGGTTAGGGTTAGGGTTAGGGTTAGGGTTAGGGTTAGGGTTAGGGTTAGGGTTAGGGTTAGGGTTAGGGTTAGGGTTAGGGTTAGGGTTAGGGTTAGGGTTAGGGTTAGGGTTAGGGTTAGGGTTAGGGTTAGGGTTAGGGTTAGGGTTAGGGTTAGGGTTAGGGTTAGGGTTAGGGTTAGGGTTAGGGTTAGGGTTAGGGTTAGGGTTAGGGTTAGGGTTAGGGTTAGGGTTAGGGTTAGGGTTAGGGTTAGGGTTAGGGTTAGGGTTAGGGTTAGGGTTAGGGTTAGGGTTAGGGTTAGA